>NW_027202683.1:0-174386 GCF_024711535.1 Dipodomys merriami
GGAGTCTTTTGAGGAAACTCCATACTCCTTTCCAAAGTGGTTGAACAACTTTACACTCCCACCAACAATGAAGTAAGGTTCCTTTTTGTCCACATCTCCTCCAGCATCTGCTTTTATTAGAGTTCTTGATCATAGCCATTCTAACAGGGGTGAGGTGGTATCTCAATGTTGTTTTGATTTGCATTTCTTTTATGGCTAGGTAGATTGATTGTGTCTATTGGCCATCCTTCTTTCCTCTTCGGAGAAGTTTCTCTTTAAGTCTTTAGCCCACTTATTTATTGGGCAGTTGTTTCTTTGAAGATTTGTTGTTGGGGGATTTATTTTTTTTGAGGTCCATGTATATTTTAGATATGAGATCTTTGTCCATTGCATGGCTAAAAATGATGTTCCTGCAGTCGAATATATAGGGGATTCAGTAGTTGAATATAAATTAAAATAAACTGTCACTCTTTAATTTATACATTTCTGTCCTGTATTGATAAGTAAGAAATGCACATTTATTGTAAAAAATTATTTTAAGTACAATATCTTGAGAACAATGAGAAATAATCATCTGTAAACAGCCCGAACAGTTACTGTCTTAGTGAATTTCCTCTAGCATTTTTCTGTTTATTTCACTAAAAACATTTATGAATTTTCTAGTGGCAGAGTCTATGCTAAATACTCTTTTTATTTTGATACTGAGGATTAAATCTAATTGTATGTACTTTAGGCAAGTGTTCTACAACACTTCAGCCTTTGATTTTTATTTGGTTTTTGAGATACTATCTCATTCCCTTTGTCCAAACTGGATTGAAATCTATGATTTGTTCTTCCTGCAAGTAACAGATGTGAATCACCACTCTAGGTGCTCCCTCAACAGTGTGTGCATGTATACACACATCTACTCACATATTCTCCTTCTCTCTCCTCCCTCAACACTTGTTCTTTTCTGTTTGCAAGAGATTAGAATCAGTCTCAATCACTTCATGGCACTCTAACCCTGCAGCTGGAACGGTCGGCACCAGGACAACATGACAGGAGAGAAGAACTCTGCCAACCAAGTCTAATATGCCAATCTTGCCTCAGAAAATAGAATTGAGGACCTGAAAATGAGGCAGCAGATAGGAGTCTGTGATAGAGCTTAAGTCTATTTTCAGCCACAGTGCGTTCAATGAGTGGAGCAATCAAGCCTGGAGGAAAAATGAAGAGAATGAGAAACTACGTAAGCTTGTGTCTGGGGTTCAGAAGAGAGAGGGAAAGAAATGGAAAGACAGAGGGGAAAGAGAGAGAGGAAATGAGACACACAAAAACACACATACACATACACAACGAGAGATTGCATTCTTGGAGCATTTCCAATATTCCTCCAAATAAACGTCTATCTTGCCTTCAAATACATTTTGAACTTAAGCTTTAAGATACCATGTTAATGTGCATTGATAATGATTGTCTTGCTCTGTACAAGGCATCATTCCAACTATTTAATGTTCATTTATTTCATTAAATACATTTTAATCTTTATATCAACCCTCTCTAAAATGTGAGTGTTACTGCCTTCATTTTACGTGGGAGGACAGAACCTCAAAAACTTAAGCAGGAGGCATTGGTTAGGAAGGGCATGCCCATATACTACTCCTGCCCCCGATGTATATATATATAATATATTATAAATATTATATTATATAATACTCTATATTATATATAATATATATTTTATATATAATATATAATAATATAGAATATTAATTTAATATATTATAATATATTATATATAATATTATATATAATATATTATATACATACAAATATATATTATATATAATATATATTATATATATACATGGGGGCAGGTGTAGTATATATATAATATATATATTATATAATATATATATATTATACACACACACACACATTCATTTTTCCGTTCCCTTTGGCACCTCCTCACCTCCAATAGAACAGAAATGGAGGTCTATTTTTAAATATGTGTGCAAACCAGCATCAAGAATATAAGAACAATATAAGAAATGGGCAAATATATTTGTGTGAAAATCTGTAAAACAACTCCTATGCCCCAGGCCTGGATTTCTGTCCTGTACAGGGAGGGGCCTGTTTCTACCTCTACTCTCCCAGGCCTCCTGAGCAGGTGCCTGGGAACATAGCTGGAGAGGGACTAATAAGGCTTTTCAAATGAAAGACATCAGTGAATTTACTATAAGAGACAAATGCAGAGGAATTACAATCCACATAGACATTGACTGCTTTTCTTTACCTTGACTTTCAAAATTCTTTACTTCTTCACATACTCCAAAAAGCCAACTCTTGCTGGGCACCCGTGGCTCACTAAGGAGGCTGAGATCTGAGGATCGCGGTTGAAAGCCAGCTCGGCAAGGAAAGTCCATGAGACTCTTATCTCCAATAAACTAGCAGAAAACTGAAAGTGGCAGTGTGGCTCAAGTGGTAGAATGCTAGTCTTGAATTGAAGAGCTGAGTGATAGCACCAAGGCCCAGAATTCAAGCTCCATGACCATCTTTACTATATTACCATCTTTACTATATTTACTATATTTACTATATTACCATCTTTACTATATTAAGTCGGCCTATCCAAGAGCATGGGAGGTCTTTCCATTTCCTAGTGTCTTCTGCAATTTCTTTCTTTAACTTTTTATAGTTCTCATTAAATAGTTCTTTTACATCTTTGGTTAGGTTAATTCCTAAATATTTTATTTTTCGGGAGGTTATTGTGAATGGGGTTGCTCCCTTTATTTCCCTCTCTTCCTGTACATTATCAGTGTATAGGAAGGCAACTAATTTTTGTGGGTTTATTTTGTATCCTGCTATTTTGCCGAAGTGATTTCTGATTTCTAAGAGTTTGGGGATGGAGTTTTTGGGATCGTGGAGGTATAGTATCATGTCGTCTGCAAAAAGGGATAGCTTAACTTCTTCTTTCCCTATGCGGATCCCTTTAATGTCTTTTTCTTGCCTTATTGCCCTGGCTAAGGGTTCTAGGACTATATTGAAGAGGAGTGGAGACAGTGGACATCCTTGCCTTGTTCCTGATTTTAGGAGAATTGGTTGTAGCTTTTGGCTATTGGTCTGTCATAAATGGCTTTTATTGTTTTTAGAAATGTTCCTTCTATTCCTATTTTCTCCAGAGCTTTTAGCATGAATGAATGTTGAATTTTGTCAAAGGCCTTTTCTGCATCTGTGGCGATAATCATGTGATTCTAGACCTTGGCTCTGTTGATATGTTGGATTACATTTCTTGACTTACGTATGTTAAACCATCCCTGTGTCTCTGGGATGAAGCCTACCTGGTCATAGTGAATTAATTTTTTTATGTGTTTCTGGATTCTGTTAGCTAGAATCTTGTTAAGGATCTTTGCATCTGTGTTCATCAAGGAGATTGGCCTGTAATTCTCCTTTTTGGTTGGGTCTTTGCCTGGTTTGGGGATGAGTGTGATATTGGCTTCGTAGAATGAGTTTGGGATAGCTCCCTCCTTCTCTGTTTCTCTGAAGAGCTTGAGGAGTATGGGTATTAGTTCTTGTTTAAAGGTCTTATAGAATTCTGCTGTGAATCCATCTGGTCCTGGGCTTGTTTTTGTTGGAAGACTTTTGATAGCTTCCTGTATCTCATTATAGGATATTGGCTTATTTAATTGGTTAACTTCTTCTTTGCTCAGTTTGGGCAACTTGTATTTCTCTAAAAATGCATCCATTTCTGCCCGATTTTCTTCCTTTAGAGAGTATAGCTTTTGAAAGTAGTCTGTTAGGATTGTTTGGATATCTTGAGTACGTGTTGTGATGTTTCCCGTGGATCCCTAATCCTATTAATATGGGTTTCCTCTCTTCTTTTTAAAATTAATCTAGCCAATGGGCCATCAATTTTGTTTATTTTTTGAAAGAACCAGCTTTTTGTTTGGTTTATTTTGGTTATGGTTTTCTGATTTTCTAATTGTTAATCTCTGCTTTTAATTTCATTATCTGGCTTTGTCTAGTAGCTTTAGGTCCCATTTTTTCTTGTTTTTCTAGCTGTTTTAATTACAACATGAGATTATTTACTTGGTCTGTCTCCATTCTCTTGATCTGGGCACTGAGGGCAATAAATTTGCCCCTCAGGTCTGCTTTTGCTGTGTCCCACAAGTTTCTTTGTGAGGTGTTTTCATTTTCATTGAGTTGTAGGAAATGCTTTATTTCTTCTCTGATCTCTTCTGTTATCCAGGCATGGTTAAGGAGTGTGCTGTTCAATTTCCATGTATTGGAGAAATTTCTGCGGTATGCTTTGTTATTGAGAGCTAGCTTGATTCCACTGTGGTCAGATAGGATACAGGGGATTATGTCGATCTCTTTGTATTTGCTTAAGTTCCTTGCATGAACTATGATATGGTCTATTTTGGAGAAAGTTCCGTGAGCTGCTGAGAAGAATGTGTACTGTGTTGTTTTAGGGTGAAATACTTGGTAGATGTCAGTTAATTCCGCTTGAAGTATGGCCTCTCTTAATTCGGTAGCTTCTTTGCCAATCCTCTGGTTGGTAGACCTGTCCTTTGGCGAGAGTGGTGTGTTAAAGTCTCCTAGTATTATCATATTGGGATCTATTTTATTCTGTAAGTTTGAGAGCATTTGTTTGACATATCTGGGTGTACCAATATTTGGGGCATATAAGTTGATGATGGTTATATCCTCCTCTTGGATTGTTCCCTTTATTAATATGTAGTGTCCGTCCTTGTCTTTCTGTACTGATTTTAATGAAAAGTTTATTTTGTCAGATATCAGGATAGCTACACCTGCTTTCTTACTGGGGGCGTTTGATTGGTAGATCCTTTTCCACCCCTTCACTCTGAGTTTGTTTGTATGTTTGGCTGAGAGGTGGGTCTCCAGGAAGGCAACAGATGGATGGGTCTTGTTTTCTGATCCAGTCCTCAGTTCATTTTCTTTTAATTGGCGAATTCAGCCCATTTATATTAAGAGAAAGTATAGAGAGATGCATTGTTGTCCCTGTCATTCCGTTTTCCTAAGTTTTTCTTCTTTCCTTTCCTCCTGTGCTTGCTCAGTTAGACTTTGAGTAACGCCTGTTTGGGGCAGGCCCCAGTTCCTGGTTGCTTTCTTCAGGTTGTGTCCCCCCTCTTAGAATTCTTTGTAATGCTCTGCCCATGTAATTGTAACCCCTCTGTACAGTATGTTCACAAATAAAATAAAATAAAATAAAAAATTCTTCTATATAATAAAAAAATAAAAAAAAAAAGATCCAAAAATCGGAAGTCACACGGTAGATTGGATTCCATCACAGGTCGCCTTCTCTCCTACTCTATACAAATATGTACTTATTTGCATACTAAATTCAGCTTATGAATGGATGACTATTGTGCTCTCCTTCTCCCTCCCCAGGGACTCAAACTCAGGTCCTGGGAATGGCCTAGCTCCTTGGTGGTTCACAGGCTGCTGTGCTCATATGGACCCATTTGCCAATTGGGCTTGCTAGGCCCCGAGTTCAGATCCCAGCCTGCCAAAATATTCATACTGATGTCAGAAGCCAATCGTTGCACCTGTTTTCCTTTCCTGTTTAAGTCCTGGGTCTCAGCTAGGATGGAGAATGCATGGGCCACGCTGTGGCCATGGGAATAGGGTATCATCCACGTCAGCCGAGTTATACCTGTCATCATATACTCAAGAAAATACACAATATATCCATGAATAGCATACAAAATAGAGAATAACTACACTAAAGGCACGATGCAGTCTAAACACAGATGTGAATATACATCCCATGTTTCAATGATGAATTGAGGACTCTTGTGGCCTCCCTAGGGCTCGATCTCAGCTCCTGGGAACAGACCAGCTCCTTAGTGGTTCACAGGCTGGTGTGCTCACGTAGACTCATTGGGCAATTGGGTCTCCTAGGCCCCGAGTGTGAATCCCAGCACTGCCAAAAATTCACCCTAATGTGAGAAGCCAGTCATTGCACCTGTTTTCCTGTGCTTTGCAAGTTCTGGGTCTCAAGTAGAATGGAGAATGTATAAGCAACTCTATACTCATGGGACTAGGTTGTCATCCAGGTCACCACAGTTATATCTGTCATCTTATACTCAAAAAAATACACAATATATCAATGAATAAGAGACAAAATAAAGAGAATGACTACACCAAATGCAAGATGCTGCCCACCCATGTATGGAAATATAGATCCTTGGTTTAATTATGAATTTATGACTATATTGTCCCCCACCAGGGCTCGATCTCAGGTCTAGGGAATGACCTAGCGCCTTAGTGGCTCACAGGCTGGTGTGCTCACGATGACCCTTTCACCAATTGGGTCTGCTAGGCCTTGACTTCAAATCTTAGCACAGCCAAAAGTTTCATCCTGATGTGAGCATCCAATCGATCTACCTGTTTTCCTTTCCTGTGAAAGTCCTGGGTCTCAGAGAGGATGGAGAATGCTATATAGGCAACTCTATTTCTATAGCCATAGAAATAGGTTGTCCAGGTCAGCACAGTTATATCTGTCACCATACTCAATAATATACACAATATATCCATGAATAAATAAAAAATAAAAAAAAATCTACACTGAATGCAAGATGCATACGACACCTGTAGGTAAAGAGAGATCCTATCTTTAAAAAAGATGGGTTTATTATTTTGTCCAGTGCTGGGGCTTCAAATTAGGCTCTGGACTGGGACTGACATTCTAGTCTTTAAGGATGGTGAGCTTCCCCTTCCCCCACTGTGCCACAGAGTTACCCAGACTTGTGTTAAAATCCCAGCACTGACAAAAATTCATCCTTATGTCAGAAAGCAATCGTTGCACATGTTTTCCTCTCCTGTGAAATGCGGGGTCTCAACAAGGATGGAGAATGCATAGGCAACCCTATAACCATATGAACAGGTTGTTATCCATGTCAGCACAGTTATACCTGTCACCAAACTCAATAAAATACACAATACCTCCATGAATTAGTCACAAAATAAGAAGTACACTGAATGCAAAATGCTGTCCACACATGTATGTAAATATAGATCCTATGTTTAAATAATGAATTTATGACTATAGTGGGGCACCCTGAGGATCATTGTCAGGTCCTGGGAATGGCCTAGCTCCTTAGTTACTCACAGGCTGGTTTGTTCACCTTGACCTATTCACCAATTGGTCCTGCTAGGCCCTGAGACAGATCCCAGCATTACCAAGTGGATCATGAAGTAAGAAACTGAGTGTGAAAATTATTTTTCTTTTCTCTGAGAGTCCTGGGTGTTAGGCATGATGGAGAACATGTCTACAAATCTAGATGCTATGTGATAGTATATCATCAATGTAATAAATGGAGTGGGTGTCATCGTAGTAAATAAAATCAATGGTAAATAAATGAATAAAAAAATACAAGGAACAACCACACCAAACATGTATGGACTGAACATCTATAGGTAAGTATAAATCCTATCTTTACAATGTATATAAATAGTATGTTTTCCAGGGCTGGGGCTTGAATTCGTGCCTAATGAACAGGCCTAACTTTCTTATCTTCAAGTATGGTAAGATTCCGCTTCATCCACAGTGCTGCATGTGTACCCAGACCCTGAGTTCAAATCGAAAACTGTGCAGAATAAACAGTGCAAATTGCAAACCAGAGAGCTAATTTTTTTTATTTTATTTTATTTTATGCTCAGCACGGCACTTGAACTCAGTTCGTGGCAACTCTGCCTCATCTTTGATCACTCAAGGCTGGGATGGAGCCACTGGACCCATAGCTGCTCCTGGGATCCTAAACCCCCAGGCCTTGCAGGGAAAAATACACAGAAAAATGCTGTGAGACAGCTTTTTATGTTTTCTTCCTTTGCACGGTGACCTCCTGGGTCTAAATGACACTGTTGCAAAGGGTACTTCACCTTGCATTGCTGAAGACTGGCAGAATACCGGGAAAACCATAGGCCCACGTGGCAATGTAGGCCCTGATTTTGAATCCCTGTCCTGACACAACCAATGGCAGGAGATACTAAGAGACTTATTCTCATCAATAGGAATAACAATGGAATGTTATCAATGTCACGGTTGAATGAGTTGATTGTGAATGATGCTTCTATAAAATTAGACAGCATAATTTCAGGAGGCTGATTGATTTTATTTAATATTATGAAGCATTAAAAGAATACTATTACAGGAACACAATAATTTCAAGACACAGAGTTCATTAATAGTTTAAAGATGAAAACAATAACAATAATTACATGGAAATATAATAAATATCCAAGAATTGGTACAAATGTAGTCTATATAAGTGAATAATGGACAGACATCTCTGGAATGGTATAAAGATATATATTTATTAGTATACTGCCACCTGTGTGTCAATCTGTTCTTATTTTGTCAATCCCTGGGGCTCAATCTTAGGTCATAGGAACTGCCTGTCAGCTCAATTTGCCCCAGAATGGCATGTGGACACTCACCCATTCATGAATTTGGCCTTGTAGGCCATGAGTTCAGATGCCAGCACTCCCAAACAATGAATCGTGGAGTAAGAATCTGATGGTGACATGTTTTCCTTTACTGTGAATCTTCTGGGTGTCAGGTATGAAGTGGAATACATATGCAGACCTATGTCCTATGTAATCAATGTAATCAATGTTCTATGTGTCATAATAGTCAATAAAATAAACGGTCAATACATGATTAAAACAAAAAATAAAATGAATAACTCCACTGAATGCAATATAGAGTCAACATATGTATATAAATATAAATCATATATGTAAATTGTACATGAGTAGGATATTTTCTAGTGGTGGGGATCAATTTCAGGCTTAAGGAAGACTTGATTTTCTTGACTTCAAGGAGGAAATCTTCCCCTTCCCACACAGTGCAAGAGAGTTACCCAGACCATGAGTTCCAATCCCAGTCTTGGCAGAAAAAATGGCACCTTTATAGTATATAAGGTCCATTTCTTAGGTATTTCATTATGCCTCCATTTTATGAATGTGATTGTTTAAATGCTTAATAAAGTATTAATTAAAATCAATCAGTGTCTTATAATATAATTGTGTATCATTTTATCCTAGAATTATTCAAGAACTGTTCAATCATGACTTACATCACATTACATTGGTAATCATATGGATAGGAACAAGTTTCTTAGGATCTCCTACCATTTAGAGATGGCAGGACCTGGATTCGAATAGTGGGCTCCAGCTCCCACCACTTCAACCTGAGGATAGGGAACTCACCAGTCTGTCCAAGAACATAAACAAGACCAGTGATTAGGCAGGCCCAGTGGCTCTCAGCAATCCTCCTTGTTACTTACAAGGCTGTGATGGGAGGATCAAAGTTATCCTAAGTAGGAAAGTCCTTGAGACCCCTGTCCAACTTCAGTGCCAACAAAGCCAGAAGAAGAGTTGTGTAGCTCTTGTGGTAGAGGGCTAGCCTTGAGCAAAAGCAGCTCATGGACTGTGCTCAGATCCTGATTTCAAGTTTTGGGACTGGCAACAAATAGGCACACACAAGATTCTGTGCAGCCATCTGGCTAAAGCAGGTTACCCTCTTGTCCCCAACTGAATTGGACATTGTTCCCTGGGAAAGTGGCTGGGGGAGTTGCTGTCATCTTGACTCTGCCCATGCTGCCTGCATCACATGATTCTGGCCACACCACCATTCTTTCATGTTTCTTTCAGACCAATGGAATACAAGAATGGTGGCCACGCCCACATTCCATGCTGCCTCGTACCCCCTGGGATTCCCTAGGTTGGATGTCACCACTACCAGCAGTTGAAGAAGGTAGAGATGGCTGAGTAGTGAGCAAGAGTCTTGAAGCTACTTTGGAGTAGGAAATTGATGTGGCCTCCTGCTTCCCAGCCCCCTCCCCTGCTTCCTCCAAGGCACTGCATTTCAAACCTCAGGTGGTGGCAAGCTGCTGGCAGGCTTGCAGCCCTGACTTGGTCCCGGCCCCTAGTCCTTTGCTCTGGACCTGAGTGTCTGCAATGCCCCCTCCATTGCTGCTCACCCCACCAGGAGCATCCACCAACAACTTCTCCCAGCAGCACAGGTGAGTGGTCGCCCAGTGGGCCTGCACCCTGCAACACCCGTACCTGGTGACACCCCCCCAGGTGACGGACTTGCACTTCCCTCACACCCCACAGTCCAGCCAGGGTTCTGCCACTAATGCGCCCCAAGGGTAGGGGGTGGGTGTTAACCCGGGGATCCCACTCCCATCCCTAGTGATCAATGTCCCAGGAAAAGGGCAGATGCAGTGATGGGTGAAAAGGGAGTGTTAGGTTTTTTAAAAAGAGGTAACCGAGTAAGAACAGCACCAGCACGCGCGTGGTATTCAGATAAGGGGTAGGTTTATTCAGTAGACCTGCTTGGACCAGGCAAGGGTGGCACTCCACGTGGCTGGGAAAGGCCTGGGAATGAGAGAGAGCTGGGAAGAGAGGAAAGAGAGAGAAAAGAGCAGAGAGAGGGGTAAGAACAGTAGCACTCACGTGGTATTCAGGTAAGGGGTAGATCTGCTGGGACCAGGCAAGGTTGGCACTCCACGTGGCTGGGAAAGAGAGAGAGCAAGAGAGCAAGAAAAGAGCAGCAAGAGCTAGAAATGAACAGAGAGAGAAAAAGGAGAGAGTCTGGGCCTGGGCTAGCCCTTATGTAGGGTATGGGTGGGGAAAGGTGTGGCCACATCAAATTCAGATGTGACCTCTTCCAGGTGTCCCAGTTGCCTAGGTAACGCAGGTACTGGGTGGAGACTTTGCTGCGAGGAGGGTGGAGTCTGCTCGCCATCCAGGAGCGGACCTTACAGGGAGCACCACATCGTCCCTGGCCTGGAGCAGTGGGAGCTACAGAGCCATGCATCTGCACCCTTTCTCTCCCTAGTGGGAACTTGGTGGCTTTAGTCAAAGGTGGGGAACAGTACCTCCACACCTGCCTTCTCAGGTCTTTTCCTTTTTTCTGGGCATGGGGGTTGTTGGATGCAGAAGATAGACCCCCCCCCTTGCTGTGTGAGCTCTTGTCTTCTGTGCTTGGTCATCCTTTCACCTGAAGAGGGTCCCAGAAAAGCCCAGAAGGGAGGTGAAGGGCGCAGGCGGTCAAAGCAGAAGGTGAATATCTGGGAGGAATAACCCCACCCCACACACACACATACACCCGGCCTGTTCCCCTACCCCTCAGCTGTCAACAGTTCTCACAGGGTCATCACCTTTCCCAGCTCTGCCAGCATGTTCTGATGCTTGGTCCATTTGGTCTCCTCATCCTCCCCAAGAATCCACCAATTAGCCCAGAAGCATGTAGGCCAGAAGGAAGGAGTATGTCGATGTATGTAGCCTCAGGACTCCATCCATTTCACCAACAGTGCCCCACCCCTGGTCAGACACCCTTCTGAGGTCAACATGACCCTCTGCTAGTTTCCTTTCCCAGGCTCTGAGGAGACACCTGTCTCAGGACTCCTTCACCCAGCATCCTGGCCTAGGGTTTTGGTGAATGTAGAGTCAAGGCTGGTTGTTCCCAAGGGGAAGGATCTGACCCTGGAGAAACGGAGAGGCGGGGTGGTGTTGCATCATTTGAGTGGTGCTCCCCTTGGGTGGGAGCCCCTGGTTGTCTCAAGGGAACCTCCATGCTCCAGCTTGTACATTGTCCCAGATGAGAAACGAACAGAGGCACTGCTCTGAGTCATGTGTATGTGTGTGTGTGTGTGTGTGTGTGTGTGTGTGTGTGTGTGCATTAGAGAAAGAGAGACAGAGAAAGAGGGAGAGAGAGACAGAGAGAGACAGAGACACAGAGAGAGACAGAGAGAGAGAGAGAGAGAGAGAGAGAGAGAGAGAGAGGGAAAGAGAGAGAGATCATCTTTCTGTCCCGACCCGCAGGACTTCAACCAGGGCAATGAACCTAAGCGAGAAGGAATGAAGGGACAAGAGACACGAAGAAGGACAGCAAGACAAGGATTCTGATCAAGCTGCCAAATTTTATTTTTCACACAGGGGTATTTATATGCTTAGAATAAGGAAGCTTTTTCATTGGCCATAGTAGCTGCAAGATGTTTGCTTAGGGCAATGTGAAAAGGTGGTCCATAGCAGCTACCTGGTCTTTGTTTGGGGCAGGATGCAAAGACCAGATTCTGTAAATAACCTCGAGAGATGGTCCAGCAAGATAGTCAAGCTTATCATGCAGAGAGACTCCCTGCAGGGCTCCCAACATCTCCCCCTTTCTTATTTAGAAAATTGACCATCAATTGTTGGCTGCTCTTTTTGAGGGGGTGACAGAGGCTCTCTTCCTCTAAGGGCCCAGGGTTTTTCTCTGCTCTGAGCAAGCATCCTCACTCGGGGTGGGGAGTTTTACAGGCCTTGGCATGTTTTTTGAGGAGATGGCATGTGGATATGCATGCCAACCGTCATGCACCAGAGCTTGCCACTCAGGGGTCTTGGGTTTTGGGATCTCGCGGATCCATCCCCCTGCAGTCTTAACTGCACCCTTGATTTGAGCATTTTTTCTTCCTCCCATAGGTGCATCCTCCCCCAAGCGCAGGGGCCTATAGGAGGAGGGGCGAACCTATCCCTTATGGCAATAGGTCTTGCCCGTTGAATGGTCAGGAGGTATGAATAAGGAGAAGGATTTTCTAAATAAGAAAAGAAAGGGGGGCTGTTTCCCACTGGAACAAGCTCATGGCAAAACACTAATTAAAAGCCTGGGGTAAATCCTAGATCTCAATGCCGCAGTCTGCCATATCAAGGCAATGTGTATGGTGATGAACCTGTATGGGCTTAGAAGCCAAGAGATTAATCTGTTATTTAATAAATTCAAAAAGGATGGTCCATGTCTGGAGTTCTAGCTGCATCTGCAAGAGAAAAGGCATCATCCTCTGGGGAAGGTTTCCCCTAGGTTGTGGTAAGCCATTAACCTGTTTTATCAAGCATTCTGGCAGCCACCTTGGGGCTGCTTGTTCTTGATCTAAAAGACAAAGAGTGGCAGGGAGTGGTCTACCTGTAGCTTGGGAGGGCATTTCCCCTTGGCTTTGTTTGCTGAAGGGACATTCACGAGCAAAGTGACCAGGTTGTTTACAATTAAAGCAAGTATGTGAGCTGGGGACTGAACCTTGAAAGGGCTTGGTAAAGGCAGCACCTATGGCGGTAGCCGATCCCTTTTGAGGGAGTGGCTTCCAAGCATAAAGGCCAGCATTTTGAATTTGTGCCAAAAGTCCGGCAGGAAAGCGCGCCTGTTTAACATTGGTATCAAAGGGCACATTACCCAAAAGTTTAGTATAGGTCCAGGTTTTTGAAGATGTTTTAGCCAAATTTTTTTGCGCGGTCTCTCTACATTGTTCCTTAAAGTCCACATTCCATAAAACAAAATCACCCCCACTAAGGGTGGCACGGGCCAGAAACTTCCAATCATTAGGGGTGAGCCAGCACGCACTTTGGTTTTCTAACAAGGCTAACGTATAAGGGGCAGTCAGGCCATATTGGGCACATGCATTTTTAAGCTTTTCAACAAACGGAAGCCTAAGCCTCTTATACTCTTGTTGGCCTTTTCCCTGGGTGGGTTGTTCCCCTTCATCCCCAGTATCCTGTTCCTCATCCTCCTTTTCCTCTTCTTCTGATTCATCCTCCCCACCCTCTGAGGTCCTATCTGTCTGGCTCCAAGTTACTGGAAAGGCGAGAACTGATTGATGGCCTGATCTAGCCTTAATTTTATCAGGCGTTTTTGCCTTATCGGCCAAGGCCAGTATGCGGAGTTCATAATCAAGGGACCACAGTTCTTTTAAAAGTTGAAGGTGTTCTCACTTATGTTGAAGAGTCTCGCATAAAGGTGCCAGGTTAGCTAAAGGACTGGAAGAAAAAA
Source organism: Dipodomys merriami (assembly GCF_024711535.1). Lineage (NCBI taxonomy): Eukaryota > Metazoa > Chordata > Mammalia > Rodentia > Heteromyidae > Dipodomys > Dipodomys merriami. The sequence continues at coordinate 13,787 of NW_027202683.1, forward strand.
ATCTGGATCTGGAGGGGCAGTGGGCCCTTGAAAGGCCAGGTCACAAAAGGGAGGGATTTTCAATAAATTGACCAGCAGTCATATCTAATACAACTGATGGGCAAGCCGTGGGGGGCCGAGAGGCATTTTGGAGAACCTCCTCTCCTGCTTTTACAAGTTTTAAAATTCCACTATCAAATAGAGACCATTTCAAAACTTCATTAATCAAATTCCAATAGGAAAAGGGGTAGCAGGAACCTTTTCCGGACCAAAGGTTTCATAATAATCTTTTAAACAATCTCCTACTCTTTGCCATCTTTTTGCATCTATGATTCCTACAAGTCCTCTATGAATGAGAAAAATAATTCTAAATCCTTTTTCTTAACCCACGTTTCCCATGTCTTGAGGGCCTCCTTGAGGTCTGACAGAAATAGATCATGTGATGATGTTGCTTGTCCCATAGTGGGTCACTCACCATGGGGCATCCCCACTCTCCTCCTGGATCTGTCTCTCGGCGGGGTCTGTCGCGATCTCATGATCTCGGACTGTACTTGGCCAAGTTTTCCCGGAGGATGGCGTTCCTTCCTTAGTCAGAGGCTCATGCCCCACGTTGGGCGCCAGTTGTCCCTACCTGCAGGACTTCAACCAGGGCAATGAACCTAAGTGAGAAGGAGTGAAGGGACAAGAGACACGAAGAAGGACAGCAAGACAAGGATTCTGATCAAGCTGCCAAATTTTATTTTTCACACAGGGGTATTTATATGCTTAGAATAAGGAAGCTTTTTCATTGGCCGTAGCAGCTGCAAGATGTTTGCTTAGGGCAATGTGAAAAGGTGGTCCATAGCAGCTACCTGGTCTTTGTTTGGGGCAGGATGCAAAGACCAGATTCTGTAAATAACCTTGAGAGATGTTCCAGCGAGATAGTCAAGCTTATCATGCAGAGAGACTCCCTGCAGGGCTCTCAACATCTTTCTACTTGTACATCCTGACAGTGCTCAGGTGAGTGATCAATTGGCAAATTTCAGGTGCTGCATGGATAAGTCTTCTGTCACCAGTCTGGATTTGTGTGTGTGTAGAAGTGGGTTACAACAAAGATGGTCGAACCTTTTGGTAACTTTTCCTGCTATCTTCGCGAGGGGAGGGGGGGGTGCATGGGCTTCATGGCTGAGGTCCAGGGACCTGGAAGGGTAAGGTGCTTGAAGGGGACTGATCACCTTTAAATTACAAGACCAAGGGATTTGTGTGCCCTGGAGCTCTCTACTCCCTTGGGCCTGGTTGGTGGCAGTGGCAGTTTGGTAGGACCTGGGGGTGCGTCTCACAGGGGGTGGTTTCCCAGGGGGACAGAGTGTGTGGCCAGCACTTAGTAAGGATATGCACCCTGCGAGTATGGAGTGCACCAGCATAAGTCAGACTCCGGGTCTTCTCATCATGATGTCTGATGGTTGAGGCCAACCCTATTTTAAATCTTGACCTATGATCTTCAGATCTCAGACTCCTGAGTAGCTGGGATTACAGGCATGATCCTCTGGCACTGGGCCTCTGATTCTTTTTGGTATATTAGGGTTTGAACTCAAGGCCTTAGGCTTGCCAGTCAGGTATTCCACCATGTGAGCCAAGCCTTTCTGTCTTGGGCATTTCCAAAATAGAGACTAAATATATGGTCAGGCTGGGCTGGATCATGGTACTCCTATCTGTGACAGGCATGCTCCACCAGGCCTGGTCCTCTGTAGTTGGGATAGTAGACATGTAGCACCATGTTCAGTCATCAGTTTAGATGGATTATCTCAAACTCTTAGTGCACAGCAGTCAATTCTTGACCACAGGGTAAGCCCTGGGTTAGGTTTCAACTCTTGGACCTCAGTCTCCTCTTGGAACAGTTGTGAGGAAACAAGGGATTTATACAGAGGGATCTCTCGCACAGGGCACAGAGGGAGCGGCCATTAGATACGGTTCCTGGCAATTCTGTGAGCAAATGAAAGGAAGATACCTGGAAAAGGCTCACGTGGAGCTTATTAATCGTGGAACAGGTGAGGGATTATGAAACAAAACATGTCTCTCTTTCATCCTTACCTTGTCCCCATGAGGAAGGGGATCCTTCACTGTGTTTAGTTTTGCAGCTGGGGATACTGAGGCAAGGAGAAGCCAGGTGACATACTCATGACCTCCAGTTCACAGGAAGCTCTGCCTGACTTCTCTGCCATACTCCCTAGGACAATGGGTGCTATTCAGTCCACTTCTTGTGGTGAGAAGTCCAATTCTTGTCAGTCGTGGGGCTTGAACTCTGGTCCTGGGCACTGTCCCCGAGCTCCTCAGATCAAGGCTAGCACTCTACTACTTAAGCCACAGCGCCGCTTACAGTTTTTTGTGCTTCTTTGGAGATAAGAGTCTCACAGACGTTCCTGCCCGGGCTGGCTGTGAACCATGATCCTCATATCTCAGCCCCCTGTGTAGTTAGGATTAGAGGTCTGAGCCATGGGCACCCGGCTTAAGTTTAATTCTGACTTTTTTTCTCTCTCTCACAGGAACTGGATGAATGTGTGCTGGAGGAGGTCTCCCAGCGTCCCCATGTGGTTGGAACCCAAGGTGGCCCTCTCATTCTGGAGGTAAACTGTGGGTTAGGAGCTGTCTTGCTCAGCCTGTTGAACCAGCTTCATGAGGTAAGCCCCTCTGTGCCCTGGCTAAACTATAACAGTTATTCATTGTCCATCCAGCCTTACTGGACTTAGTATTTTTTGTATGTTATTTTCTAGCACCTGGCCAAAATTATGATACATAGTTATGGAATGAAAATATAATGCCATCTTAAGAAAGTCATTTAGGGCTTTGGAAATGTGACTTCATGGTGTGGTGATTGCCTAGCCTGCCTGAATGCCTGGGTTCAATTCCTCACAGAAAAACACTGAAAGAGATGCTGTGCCCCAAGTGGTAGAGTGGTAGCCTTGAGGAAAAAAAAGCAAGCTCAGGAATAATTCCCTAGTCCTGAGTTTAAGCCCCCTGGACTGTCAAAAACAAAAGAAAACAGTTAGTAAATGCAAAATAAAGAACACATACTTGGAATATATAATTGCTCCTTCCATACTGATACCTGACAATAGTCCCTAATTCATGCATTTTGCCTATATTAGGATACTGTGTTGAAAAAAAATGTTTTGTTCATTAGATCACTGCAGTTAATGCCAGGAATGTACTTAGATGTCAAGGGAAGATGAATTCTGGAAATTAAAAGATTCCAGGCTTTTGAGTAGTCACTGGTAATCACAGAGAAGGCTAGTCTAAGTGAGATTTGGAAATCTTTTTGGTCAGTCATGGCACTAAAAAGGCAGAGACTAATAGTTGTGATAGAAGAGAAGGAATAACTCCAGATGGAAGGAATAAATGATAGTAACTAACATATACCAGAAACTGTTCTAGGGAACTATTTTGGGTTATTGAAGAACTAGTTATCAACTAGGTTTATACCTCATTGCCTTTAACATTGTAAATCTCTTAGGCTAGTTTTTAATCTCTGTGTGATAAATGTATCTCCTTCTATGCTGTTCTTTCATACCTGATCTCCTTTGCTTTCTAAAAACCTCAGTCTTTCTATATTACTCTATGAATATTGCCTAGTACTAAATAACACCTACACAGATGGCAGAGGATGCTAATGTAAGAGTCCCATAGCTCATGAGTCATTAATATAACAACATGGAAAAATGAGGACATATTTATTCCTACCCCAATTTTTCTGAAAAGCTGCAATGTCATCATTTGGTTCAAATTTCCATTCTTTGTCTACATAGTGTCATTAAGTACACATAAATGCAAATATGAGCCAGGTGCTGGTAGCTCAAGCCTGTAATCCTAGCTACTCAGAAGGATGAGACCAGAGGATTGTGGTTCAAAGCAAGCCTTGTCAGGAAAGTCCATGAGACCCTTATCTTCAATTAATCACAGGAAACCCAGAATTGGTGCTGTAGCTAAAGTGGTAGAGTGCTCAACTTGAGATGAAGAGGTGAGGGACAGCGCCCACAAAAAAAGTGCAAATATGACTTTCAGTTTCCCCAAAAGGAATGACAAGGTCAATAGTAATCTTTCCAAGCATAAAAAATAATTACAAAATGATTCAGTGCACCTACTTTCACTGAGTTATTTAAGTTATGGCTTCTTTGCTGGGCATATTCTCTTCTTTTAAAAATTGTCAAATATTAGCTTTATAATAAACTTCATCTAATATTTTTTTTCAAAGGAGAAGTCCATACTGTCGATATCACTTGGCTTTCTTACTATCCTATTTCAAAGCTAATCCAGGCAGGAAAGTCTGTCAAACTATTATCTCTAAATAAACACTAAAAAAAGCCGGAAGTGGAGTTTTGGCTCAAGCAGTAGAGTACTAGCTTTGAGGATAGGTGGGCAAGAAAGACAACTGTTCAGGGACAGGGTCCAGCCCCTGGGTTCATGTCCCAGAACCAGGACAAACTAAACAAACAAGCAAACAAAAACAACCCCCAGATATTTCTTTGGGACTGTCCTTAAAGGAGTACTGCTCTGAGAAGAGGCTACTTGTGCTGAACATATTCACAAGATCCTGCTTTTTTGGAATCCTTATTGCTATGGAGAACTCAGGACCAGACTAAAGGAATTGATAACTGACTCCTGCCAAAAGAGAATCTTCTTAGGGATGAAATATCCATACATAAGACACTTTTAAACCTCCATGTCTTTGTTTCTTTGCAGTAGAACAACTTTAAAACAATGTTATTAGGGGCTGGGAATGTGGTTCAGTGGTACAGTGCTTGCCTTGCATGCATGAGGCCCTGATTTCTCAGTACCACATAAACAGAAAAAGTCAGAAATGGCGCTGTGGTTCAAGTGGTAGAGCACTATCGTTGAGATGAAGATCTGAGGGAGAGCGCCCAGGCACAGACTTTAGGCCCCACAATTGGCAAAAACAAATACAAACTAACTAAAAAACAACAACGTTAATTCCTTTTATTCTATGCTGGCCTTCACATGGCACATTATTATCTTTTGTAATACTCTCAAGTAGAAGTTTACAGACAAGTTTATATGAATAAAAAATACACTGGAAAAAGTAAGGGACAGAGTTTCCTTCAATCCTTGGGATTCTTTTCTTGTACAGTAAAAAGGAAAGCACAAGTTAATTTGAACTTTATCATTTCTCTGTGTTCAATTCCTCTCCTGGGTTCAGTTTCCACAAAGTCCAGTAACAATCATTGGTGCTTCTTGAGGTCTAATGAATGTTTTCTGTCTTCATTGAAATAACACAAGGACACTTTTGGACATGAGGTAATAGGTGTTTCAGAGAAAACTTAGTAAAAGAGAAAATATAAAATTTATATTGCTTATAAATATGTTATCCATGAGTACATTTAGTTCAAACTTCATAATTGTTCTGCAAATTAAGCCAAATTTTAAATGGGAAGAAGGTCCTCAGATCATTCTTTTTGTGAGTGTATTTGCTGTGTGTTATTTCCCTAGTGCACATGAATTAACAGTAAGAGAAACATTTGCAACAATAGGAGAAAGAGAAGTTCTGTGTTTAAGTATAAGGGTTCAATACAATATAGAAGACTACAAATAAGACAACATCGAAACAATAAAGCCAAGTCCAATATGTAGATTTATGGGAGTGTTCCTAAGTGGAATATGAAGTATGAGGCCTTTCCCTTTCTCAATCATGTTTGCTAATCGCACAAATTTTTAAAAATAGAATGGAAGAATAATTCTGGTTCCAATGAAAGTCAGATATAAGGGCATGGACTTAACTGGAAAAACAAGTCCATCTCGAGAGAGCAGGGATTATACTCGCAATGAACTAGTGGCTAAATCACATTTCTTTTTCTTTCCTTTACTTGCATTTTGTTGTTGTTGTTGGTCTTGGCACTTGAACTTTGGGCCTGGGCACTGTCCATCTGCTATTCAGCTCAAGGCTACTGCTCTACCGCTTGAGCCACAGTGCCACTTCCAGTTTTCTTGTAGTTAATTGGAGAAAAAAGTCTCTGGGACTTTCCTAGCTGGGCTGGCTTTGAACCCCAATCCCCAGATCTCTCCACCACGCAGCTTAAGATCACATTTCTAACAGTGTACACTCAGCATATGCAATGTGTATGTTCATCTATCTTTATATGAATTTTTGAGTTAAAAATGTGGGCTACAGCTTAGACTTTTCACTCACAAAAATGTTCATAGTTTAAAAGTTGATACTTCTGGAGATATAAAACCTAAGAATGTAAAGCAGTCTGGGAAGTTCAGTTTGCATGCAGCCTGGGCAGAACAGTCTTTTCCACACTACCAGCCAAAACCTGAATTGGAAGAATGTCTCAGGTGAGGGAATACCAGGCATGAGCAAGATTGATGAATAAGAGCTTGAGGCGTTTGCATACATACATACAAACATACACATACACACAGAGGCACTTATATGTGCACACACAAATACACAAATGAAACAACTCTTAGAATATGTAGAAAAGTTTAAAAATAGCAATAGAAAATATGTCCTGAGTAAGAATTAAGAGATGAATTTTAATTTTAGAAAGTCCTCATGAACTTTCTTCAAAAAAGTTTGAGACTATTACATAGGTAGGGACGAGAGATAGTAAGAGAGTCACGTAATTACTATTAAAGGGATCGAATGAATCAGAGATCCCAGCAGGTGCATCTGAAAATGATCGTATCCTGTGTCAAATGTTAGAAGATCTTCTAAAATAGTACATAAACACTCTGAGCAGTCTGTCTAGTGGATAATATCATTGGAGAAGTTCAGAATTGCTAGTCTATGTCTAGATTAAATAAACCAACAAACATGGCAGGGCAATGTGATACAAACCTGGAATTCTAGCACTCAGACTAAGGCAGGAGATTAGAGAGTGGAATTAAATGGTGATACATTTCCTGGACCAGGTAGTATAATTTTGTCTAATAAAACAAACCAAACAACAAGAAAGGAATACACAGTTGGAAGTTTGGGCTAATTTTGTTATTATGTTTTGAGAAGTCAAGTTTCCTATTGAAATGCAACTCGTATATAATCTTCAGTTTTGTTTTAAATGCTCTCTTCATTACAGAACATTCCTAGATTCAAAATGGCTCATGATTCCCACCCAAAATTTGAAAAAGTAAGTAAGCATCATTCTGTTGGATTCCAAAGAAATGAGGAAGGATTACAAAATCTTAAGCCTAGAGAAATTTCAAAGTTCATCTAAAGCAGGACTTTGTAGATCTTGCTAAAATAGAATTTATTTTTTTTAAATTTTTTTATTGTAAAGATACTATACAGAGGGTTACAGTTACATGAGTGAGGCAATGAGTACACTTCCGCTTCCTCTTGAACATTGTTACCCCCTCCATTGTTTTCCCCCTACCATCCCCTCCCTCCCTCCCTTCCCCAAGGTTCTTTTTTTTTTTTTTTGATTGTGATTAAGTGATTACATAATTTCCGGAAATTCACAGTATTGTGGAATAATGATGCTCATTTAAAGTCACAAGTTCATTCTAACTTTCCTGGAGCAAATTGTCTATCACAGTCTGTAATATATAACGGTGCTCATATGTTATATACCATATATGTGATCAGCAGCATGGGGATATTTAGTAGTGGTTCAACCAGATGAGTGGGAGTTCTTTGTTTCTTAAGTCCTGTTAGTTTTGTCATATCACCTAACATTTTGGATTCATCATCCACTTATCAGGTAGACCATGTACTGTTTGTCTCTTCGTTCTTGGCTTACCTCGCTCAACATGATTCCTTCTAGCTCCATCCATTTCCCTGCAAATGCCATTATTTTGTCATTTCTAATGGCTGCATAGTATTCCATTGTGTATAGATACCACAATTTTTGGATCCATTCATCTGTGGTGGGGCATCTAGGTTGTTTCCATATCCTAGCTATTGCAAACAGTGCTGCAATAAACATGGAGGTGCACGTGTCCTTGTATATTGGTTCCTGTTGTTCAGGGTAGATGCCTAGAAGTGGTATGACTGGGTCGTAAGGGAGGTCAATCTTTAGCTTTCTAAGGACCCTCCAGACTGCTTTCCAAAGTGGTTGTATGAGTGTACATTCCCACCAGCAGTGTAATAGCATTCCTCGTTCTCCACATCCCCTCCAGCATTTGTCGTTGGCTGATTTGTGGATGTGGGACATTCTGACTGGGGTAAGGTGGGTTGTCTTTATTTGCATTTCCTTCACCACCAGGGATGATGAACATTTCCTCATGTGTTTCTTTGCCATTTTTATTTCTTCATTTGAGAAGTCCCTCTTTAGTTCCCTTGCCCATTTAGTAATTGGTTTGTTGGGTTTGGGAGGGATTAGTTTCTTGAGTTCCCTGTATATACAGGATGTTAACCCCTTGTCTGATATATTGCTGGTAAATATTTTTTCCCAATTAGTTGGTTGTCTTTCTAGCTTGGTTGCGATAGCTTTATCTGTGCAGAAGCTTTTTATTTTAAGGTAGTCCCATTTGTCGAGTCTCTCTCCAATTTGTTGTGACCCTGCGACTCTGTTCAGGAAGTTCCTTCCTGTGCCTATTAGTTCAAGTGTCTCTCCTACTTTGTCCTGCAGTAGTTTCAGAGATTCAGGTTTAATGTTAAGGTCTTTAATCCATTTTGAGTTGATGTTGGTGCATGGTGATAGGGTGGGGTCCACTTTTAGTTTTCTGCATGTGGCTGCCCAGTTTTCCCAGCACCAGCGGTTGAAGAGGCTATGTTTCTTCCATTGTATGTCTTTGGCTCCTTTGTCGAATATCAGCTGGCTGTAGGCCTGTGGATTTATTTCTGGATCTTCTATTCTGTTCCATTGGTCTTTGGGTCTGTTTTTGTGCCAGTACCATGCTGTCTTTGTTATTATAGCTCTGTAGTAGAGTTTGAAGTTCGGCATGGATAGCCCTCCCATATTGTCTTTATCCCCTAGAATTGTTTTGGCTATTCTAGGTCTTTTGTTGTTCCATATGAATTTTTGGACTGTTTTCTGTATTTCAGAGATGTACGTCATTGGGATTTTAATAGGAATTGCGTTGAATTTGTATATTAGTTTTGGAAGTATTACCATCTTTACTATATTAAGTCGGCCTATCCAGGAGCATGGGAGGTCTTTCCATTTCCTAGTGTCTTCTGCAATTTCTTTCTTTAACTTTTTATAGTTCTCATTAAATAGTTCTTTTATATCTTTGGTTAGGTTAATTCCTAAATATTTTATTTTTTGGGAGGTTATTGTGAATGGGGTTGCTCCCTTTATTTCCCTCTCTTCCTGTACATTATCAGTGTATAGGAAGGCAACTGATTTTTGTGGGTTTATTTTGTATCCTGCTATTTTGCCGAAGTGATTTCTGATTTCTAAGAGTTTGGGGATGGAGTTTTTGGGATCGTGGAGGTATAGTATCATGTCGTCTGCAAAAAGTGATAGGTTAACTTCTTCTTTCCCTATGCGGATCCCTTTAATGTCTTTTTCTTGCCTTATTGCCCTGGCTAAAGGTTCTAGGACTATATTGAAGAGGAGTGGAGACAGTGGGCATCCTTGCCTTGTTCCTGATTTTAGGAGAATTGGTTGTAGCTTTTCCCCATTAAGTATAATATTGGCTATTGGTCTGTCATAAATGGCTTTTATTGTTTTTAGAAATGTTCCTTCTATTCCTATTTTCTCCAGAGCTTTTAGCATGAATGAATGTTGAATTTTGTCAAAGGCCTTTTTTGCATCTGTAGCGATAATCATGTGATTCTTGACCTTGGCTCTGTTGATATGTTGGATTACATTTATTGACTTACGTATGTTAAACCATCCCTGTGTCTATGGGATGAAGCCTACCTGGTCATAGTGAATTATTTTTTTATGTGTTTCTGGATTCTGTTAGCTAGAATCTAAAATAGAATTTAGAATTAACATAAATAGTTTAGTTTTGCTTCTAATTTCATATTTTATAGGATACTACAAAATTCTTTTTGAGTAGAGGGTTTAATTGACAAATTCACAAATGATTCTGGCATTTTATTTGCCTAGAATATGCTTTCAAGAGAGTTATAATTAGATCTTAGTTAATAGAAAATTCCAACAATTCATGTATAAAATGATAATGTAAATAATCTAGACAGAGTTGCCAACAAATCGATATTAATTTATAAATATAGAAAAATTGCAATTTTTGAGGGTTTTGTATAACATTGTATGAAGAGAATAATTGTGTGACATCTTCTTTCTTCTACCTATATGTAACACAGGAAGCAATTTCCTTAATTACGTGCCTCTGTATACAGTGAGAAAAATGCTACATTTGGGGTTTGTTTTTATTTTATTGGTTTGTCCTAGGGCTTGAAATCTGGGTCTGGGAACTGTCTCTTAGCCTGTTTATGCTCAAGGCTCGTGTGCTACCACTTCAATCTCAGTGCCACTTGTGTCTGACTTTTTCTGAGTTTATTGGATATTTGAACCATAATCTTCTGACCTTAGCATCCTAAATATCTGTGATAGTTTAAAAAAGTATAAATATAAATAACATTTGCAAGTGTTCTGATCTCAAGAATCTTACTGGGGGAAAAGTGATGCAACCCAGTTAATTGTAGTATTCTTTCCAGAAGAAGGAGAGAATCACATTATCAGAGGTGTAGTATTTTTTTCACAATAGAGATAAGCTATTCATGATGTGAATTAAGGGAATATTAAGGTGCACTTTACAAGTTGGAAATTATTGGACTAGGATGACTTTATGGCATAAATCTTTGGATTGATGGTTCATAGAAATTATAGCTTTCTCTGATAAAATTTGCTTACTCTTGAAGAATTAATTACAGATGCTTCATAATTTTATCCTCTACCAGAATGTGGCTATTTTTCTGTTGACTTCTCAATCTGTAACACTCCACTGGAAACTGCATCTATTGCAAAATTACTTAACATGCAAACAGGTACTGTTTTGAATCGCTCAGGTATGGAATGTTCAGAATTTGAAAATGAGTAGTTATTAGTCATAGGAATTTTGAGGAACACATATATTCTGTCCTCTTAACAACTCATTTACTTTTAAAAGTTATGGGTTTCCATAGAATTAAACTACATTCAGTTTTAGTATGAGAAAGTACAAAATTTTTCCTTTTTTCAAAATATTGTCAAGTTTATTGTGAAAATATTGTCTAATTGTATAACATTCAAGTTGATGACTCTCTGATAAAAAAGGAGTAATCAATTCAAATTAGATGCCAAATAATATTGATTTTTAAAAAGTTACTACATAAAATAATATTTACTATAACAATACAGTGAAATTATTTTTTATGTAGCTTATTTTTTAATTTAATTTTATTGTCAAATTGGTGAACAATGGGTTACAGTAATTGTAAGGTAGTGAAAACATAACTTTTCAAACTTTTTACCCCCTCTTTCATTTTTCTTACAGTTTTCTTTCACCTCAATACTCCTCACAAGTTTTAATATACATTTCCAACATATTGTCTTGTGAGTATTGTTATTGCATTGGCTTGCCCTTTGTCCTTTGTCTTGCCATTTTGTTGTTCTCTTCCCTTCCCTAATTAAGGTAAATGTATACACAATACACAGGGCACAAAATCAAATACAGCCAATGCCAAACCATAGGTGGAAAACCCAAAGAAAATAGAAATCACATAGTACATTAAAAACAACTGCAAAAAAATCTCTGTTTCCATACCTTGGAGTTCATTTTGCTCAGCATCAGCTTATATGTTCATATATACACATAAAGCCACTGGAAAATAATAGTTGCATGGACACTATATCATATAAACAACATGTTACTGTTTTTGATGGAAAAGGTTGAATTAGGATTGGGGAAAACGTGATTCTGATAAAGGAATTTCAAAAGAGTTTAAAAATTATGACAGGTATATTTTAATTGTTCAAATTTTTAACAAATTAGCCTATTAAGAAAATTGCCTGGGAAAATAGGCTTTCATGCAAAGAAAGCTATGGAGACCTAGTTGAGAGGGAGCAATGTGGGTAAAGATAGCTCATTTTCACACTAAACAAACTTCAGAAACCTTACTGTAAATCCTGTAGGTTCCCTTGAGAATTGTCCTTACCCAGGAAATATACTCTCACTGTGTGAAATTCAAAGTTCTTAAGAAAACTAAGACATCAAATTTTGTGAATTGACCTTTAATTACCCAAATTATTCTTTGAAAAAGATAATTTGGGTCAAAATACTTAGGGAGAAAGGGCCCTTCAAAATGAAAGAAGGTATTGGGTTCACACTTTTCTGTTTGTAACACTTTCCACAATGTCTTTGCACGTGAAGCACTGAAACACAGAAAAAAATCTGATTGGTTACGCCAATGATTACACATTTCTAAGTAGCTTACAAAAAATAATATCCTTATTAACATGAGGTAGTGAAGACTTCTCTTATTACATAAGCCAAAATGTTTGGGATCAGAAAAGAATTGAGAAAATTGAAAGGGGAAGAAAACAATGTTCTTAGAAGCCCTATCTAAGCATACTGAGTTCAGCAGTGGAGGGAGGCCAAAAATTTTGATATAGATTGTCTTAATATTTTTGCTACCTAAAGTGATTTTACAGAGCCTATTTGGCTCACTACAATGTAGAACAGTTTGAATGAGGACAGGAAAATAAATTCTACGTCCAAATGAGGCAACTTAAAAGAGTTTTAAAAGAGAAACCATGAAGATGTAGCGGGGTGGGGTAGGGAGGAGATCTTATAGTCTTTCAGCTTCACTGGACTTGAAGTCAAGAAGCTGTGCTTAATTGGAAATCAGGGAAGAGCTAAGAGGAGGACATAGAATTAGGACATAGAAGTATTGTCCTTTGTAATAGACACTGTTACCCAAGGTATGGATGATTTAACTCTATTCTATTCCATACATCTTGCTGAGCAAATGCAAGACTAAGAAAAAATAATCTATTGAAATAATTTTGCAAAGAATAACTTCACTGATCCTGATATGGTATCTAAGGAGAGTCTTAAGAGAGAACATAAAAGTGGAGTATACTTCGGTTTCCTCTAAGCATCTTGTTAGCAAAATATATCTTTGAGGTTAGAAGTGATTGAACCAAAAAGTAGTGGAGTACTTATTTTTGTGGAACTTTAGACAGAAGAAGACTTTCAAGGTAAAAGAAAAAAAGTATAGCTAAATATTTGTGATCACAGCTTCTTGGATCCATTTTTTGGAGACAAAGTTTTACATTAGAGTTTGTCCTCATTAACATAGATGGATTTTCATGGCAACCAAATGCAAGGGTGAAGCTTAATGGACTCCCTTGGACAAGTAAACAGCATGGTAGAAAAAAATGGCAAATAATATTTAGGAAATTAGTTTGGCTAATTACTTTGCCAGAACAAAGAATGAAAGATATAATTCAAAATCACTTGACTTAAAAGTATGAAGAAAGAGTAGTGAAGAGAGATGAGAGAAAACATAGAGGACTCTTCTGTCTCCAGTGGAGTAATGGATTCTTTATCTTGTTTCTTCCATTCTATCTTCACAAGCTATCAAGTGTGGCTGAGGACTGGAGTATCCATTGCAGACAAAGAGAACTCACAGAAGAAAATATTTGCAGCAGATGTAGGTGATTCACAACCTTAGACAATCTACTTAAATCTGTTCAAAATTCTCTGCTACCCCAAACTGCCCTCTTTGAACAGCTTTGTTTTACTAGTCCCAAGACTACCCTTCATGAACTATTTAAAATTTTGAGAGGTCATATACATCCTCTCTAGAGATTGCTGTTTGGTTGTGATTTTTGTGTGTTTTTGTTTTTTGTTGTGTTTTTTAATTAAATTTCAAAAGGTTGTGCAAGTGTATTACAATAAATATGTCCATCTAATTGTCCAATGCTCCTGGATCAGAGTGACTCCTTCTATCATTCTCAACCAACCCCTTCTCCAAGATGTATTTCAGATTTATCACTTCCTTTATCACATGTGTACATTGAGTATTCTAGCTGTACTTGCCCCTTGTTCCATTTTTCATTCATTCTGTCTTTACTATTATTCCCCTCTGGTTTCAACTTCCTGATAGTCATTCTGTTAAACTGTTAATATTTTGAAAGGTTTATATAATATCCATGGAGTTTCAATCCTGCGTACACTTGAACTGATGTCAGCTTATATTTCCATAGTTCATTCATCTGCAATAACAATTTGCAAGACTGGAGATGTGAAGCACCTAGACATGATTTTATTCTCATCCATTTGTAAGATTAATCTTTAGTCAACAAGAAAGTTTAAAAATGGCTTAGAATATATTCCTAACTACCAAATTTTATAAATGGCTTTGAAAAAAGGTTTGTGATTATTTTATTTTACATGGGATAATATTTTCTACTACCTATAAGTTTTGGAAAAAGAAGACGACTACAATTTACTACTATACAGGAATATGGTAGAAATAGAAGACAGATTTTATGTTTGTCACATCTCTGATGAGTACCCATATTCATGACTTTAAGTCATATTTCTTACTATGTTAGACTGATAGGTAAAACATAAAACAACATATGATAAAGCAACTATTTGTGACTTTTTAAAATGTACCTTAGTAAGTGATTAAACTTACTTTATTAGCTAGTGTTTGGGTTTGAATTATGGGAGGTTTTTCTATTTGACACATCTCTGTAAGGCACCTACTGAAAAACACAAATGGTGGGTGGTACTATTTCTACACTTTAATGAATGGTTGAACCTGTTTGGCATTAGTGCTGGGTAAATAAAACAACTCTATTGTAACTTGCACCCTAAACTTGAAAACTTTGTAATGTCAATATTGTCTACTTGTCAAATGTTATTTTGGTGTATGTGATTTTTAAAAAATTATTTGAAAAGGAATCTGTTTTCAGGAGATTAAGTGTAGGTTATCATTGGTTTGAGAATGATAACATTTTTATTCTACAGAAACAAGTTTTACTGAAGTACCAGTATTTTGAAGCATTAACGATCTTCTCAATTAATGTTTTTGTGAATTATATTTGACCTGTAAGTCAAGTTTTCCTAGCCTTGGTAGACCAATTATGGATCTATCGTTCTAGGAACTATTTATTTTTGCCTACTTATCCTGGACTGAAATCTTTGAGTAATCATTAGAAGAGGGGTATTAAAAATAATTTTGTGACATTTGTGATCTTGGTCACTCATATGGGCTGGTCATTTGTAAACTGAAAGTTTGAATTGCTGTACTGTCTCTCAGATTTTGTGATCTCATCTTTCATTTTAAGTTGCATTGCATTACACAATTGCTTACCACTAATTCCGGGGTCATAAGGAATTGAGATGGATTTTCAATTACTTTCTGTTAGCATGTTTCATGAGCCTAGGTGAGAAATCTTCCCCTTGTTATCAGATGAAGAGGATAACTAAGACCTGGGATCCTAGGACCCATGGGTCCTGCAGAAGAATAATACCTTTTAGATATCATATCAGCAAAATTTGGGTACAATCAGTAGAAATGCTTCAGAAATATAGAGAAAAACATTTTGCAACCAGTGAGTTAAAACAATAAACAGAGCAGCAGAGTAAAATCCCTTATAGATTAGAGGAAAACAATTGTTTTTTTTTTACAATGTGAATTCAGGAGACCAAGAATACTTAGAACATATCACAAGTTTATACCAAAGACATTGCATTGATACTTTTTATATTCTAATGTACATTCTAAACCTTATTATTTATATTCCAATCTATTTATTGTAATAAATGTCTATTTATTTGTCAAATTATCAATTAATTCTAGTAAGTTTCACTGTGTGAAATAAAATATCAGCACGTATAAATATAAAATATATAACTATAAAATATAAGAAAAAAGGCACATGTTTTGCAATGTTCTGTTGTGGTTAGGGTATCAAAGGCAACTGTGTTTTAAAATATTATTCCATTATTTCTACCTCAGTGTTTGGTAGAGTTGGACCTAAAGCTTTACCATTTGGAGATTTACAGCCTAGAGACAAGAGGAAACACTGTGATTAAAACATTACCAATTTAAGGCCTAATATCGAGGAGAAACATATAGACTTCTCTTGTAACTATGAAAATATTTGATGAAAGAAAGGCAGTAGTGTAAATTCCTGCCTGGATGGATGGTAGACAGGCCAGGACATTTGGTAATCATGCATGTGAAAATTTTTTTCACCTTCTTGGCTTTAGCTACTATTGAAATGTTAGGTATAAAAAACTATTATATTTTGATAAAATACCTTCTAGCCTAAATGATTCTGTCTTAACTGTTTATCTCTCTATGATCCCTTTTAACTAATATTAGTTTTGTTCCAATAAGAAAATTTATGCTGTCAGGGTAAGATATTCTGGTTGGTCTGTTGCTACAGGGAAGAAGAGTAAAGGGTCAGGTAGACATTTGTACCAGTAAGACATCATTTAGGAATTTTTAAGCTGCAGAAGTTTAGAAGTAGCTCTTAAGCAAGACTTACTTTGAATCCATTAGCTCCACAAAGCTAACTCAGTTTATAAATAAGTACTTGAAAAACAATCATCTTTGGACCTAGCTATAAAGGCTTCAAAGTATGATCAAATTTAAAATGAAAAAGACTTAAAATAGTCATAGACAAAAAAAATTGCAAATGTGAGCAATCGACCAAACAATATAAGCTTTTCCCAATATACACAGAATTTTAGAGAAGTAAGATCAATAACTTTTAGGAACAATAAGGTTTCCTAGTTACAAACAGTCAACCAAGGATATATGCCTGTATAAAGATTGCATCAATAACTACTTAAATTTACAGGCTACTACATGCTTCAGCAGGACGTTTACCCAAATTACTACAATATAGAGATTATCATGGCACTTGCACAAGGATGATATGAAAATTTGTGAAATACTCCATATTTTTCATTCTTGAGATGCAAGAAATGAAAAACAGTTATTAAAAATTGATTACAAAAATACAAGTCGTTATGTCGAAAAATGAACTTTACAACTTTGTGCGGGTGGAGGGGTAGCAGGGAGGATTGAGTGGGGGAGCAGGTGAAGGATGGGAATGGAAGGGAAGGGTAAATACAGGAGGAGGCTACAATGCTTGATAAGAAATGTACTCATTATCTTGCCCATGTAATTGTAACCCCTCTGTACAGTATTTTCACAATAAAAAATTTAAAAAGGCAAATGTAACAATATACGTAATTCATTGAACTGAAAGTTAGTTTGACATCAGTGCGTTAAATCCTCACCTTAGAATGGCCTTTACATAGCATAATCTTTACAAAACATTTGAAATTGGATAACATTGTCATTTTATCCCAAAGAAATAAAATACTATAAGGACCTAGGAAAAAAAAGGAATCTTAAACTTTTTCTATATGGAATGCTATCTGAAATAACACATTTATTAATGAACCTATATATTATAAAACAATGTATAATTCAAAGTATTATATCTAGGAGAGAATTAAATAGATTATGGACATTATACAAATAAAATACAGAGTATTTTAAAATATACTTTTTTCATACAAGCACCAGAAATATTTTTAGTTTCTGTACTACTCATTTCAACAGATAAGTTAAAGTGATTTCTGATTTAAAAATCACAAACCCTGCAGAAATCATTATAGATGTATACAAACAACTCTTGAATACATTTTGACATCAGTCAGGCAATTCACTTGAAGAATACTATGGAATCCATGAATTTTTAAAGTAAGATATTGCTGTTGCTTTGTATTGTGAAAATATTTTGTACAGACACAAAGATGGATTGGCATTTTTGAAATTTAAGAATCTTAACCAAACCATTATGAGTTAGGAGAACAATTTTTACAGCCTTCCACAATTTAAAAGAGGTAGTGATACATATTTATCCTTTTGGCAATATTAAATGCAGTTTCTTCCAAGTTGTTCTTCAGACCTGGTTTGATATAATGCTTCAATAGAAGGCGATCCAGCATATCTTCGCTATTTCTATTCCAAGCAGCAAGATGCAAGGGAGTCAAGAGGACTTTAGTTTGGGCATTGGTATCTGCCTCAATGTGAACTAAGAAAGCAGCCACTCTGGTATTATTCAATATATAAGCACTGTGCAGGGGTGTCTAGCCATTCACAGTAATTGCATGAATATCTGCCTTGAGCCACCAACTCATGGACAATGTCTAAGTGCCCACTGGAGGCTTCCCGATGAAGAGAGGTATATTCATCATCATCCCTAGTATTCACATGAGTGGCCTTTTAGGAAAGCAGTGTCTGCACTGTAGTAAGCCAATTATTTTCAGCAGCCCAAACAAAAATTTGCTTTAATACTTCTCCATTTTTTTTTTTGCAAATGATGACATTCCTCACTTTTTCATCTTGTTCCTTGTCTTCATCAGAATTGCCTAACCAGAGACAGTGAGTACCAGTGGGAATGGGGTGCACATGTATTCCCTAATAGTTCACGTTGGTTGAACTGGTCAGAAAAATCCAGTGAATTTTCTACATCTGTTATTTCACCATGATTTTCTTTCTCTTTTTCCAATTTTACTATTGGAAATTATTCTAACTGGAGAGTAGGGAATTCATAGAGAGCAAAGGAAAGGTTTTCCTCCATATTCAAAGGTACAGACTGAAAATGGGACCAGTGGTGTCTTCATGTGCAGCTTATTATAGGAATGAGAAAATATGAAATAATGCCTTCTAAGTAAATAATTTGGGAAATGGCAGAGCAGAAAGTGAAATGATGCAACCAAAAATATAAAAGCAAAATAAATTAGGATAATTATGGAGCAGTCACATTATCTATGAGAACCATGAAAGGGAGAGAGGAAGAGAGAGACAGATGTACAATGACCTAGCTAGCCACAAAATCCATGCCTCTGATCAATTTATAGAGCAAACAATTTTATTTTTTAAAAGAGGTGGAAATGGAATTTATGAATTTACTTGAAATTAGTAAATACATTTTTATTAGCCTACATAAAGAGACATAGCTTTGACCAAATTACAGACAAAAATCTAAATCCTTGATAATTCTAGTAACAGATCTGACTGAAATCAGTTGAATCACACTTTTCCTGTAGAGTGAAGGAATAGGTTCAGGTTAGGAAAACAGCTAGAGAAGGCAGACCGATTGTATCTGTGACAAAACTTTGTGGAAAATGGTATCAAGGATTAATTACTGGTGATCCACTTGCACTGGAAGTGTGAATCTGAACTATTGCTTGCTGATTCTGAACTATTTCTTTAATAATTATAAGTTCCAAGAAGAAAAGGTGAGATTTAATTGATAGCAAAGGATTAGTAATACACTTTGACTTCTCATTAAGCACCTTCAATCATCAAAATCACATGAAGACAATAGAGAGGCCTACTTTTTTGGATGAAAACAAGTATCTTTAAAAACAAGGTAATTAAGTATTCCTACAAAGGACTTCTATTTTACTACTGCATTATATAGTTTTTTCTAATGTTGGGTAACAAATAATGGATCTATTAGAAAGCTCTTAAAGCTCATATGTTCAATAGTGAGTTCTCTTATATTATACCATGGTATTTTTGTTTATGGTTTTAAGAAGAAATTTGCTAGCTTAAATTTCTGACAAGACAATATCATCACTGTACAACTTGCTTCTATACTCTAAGTTTTAAATTACTATCTAATATGTGTATTAGATAGCTATAGAGGAAAAACTAGAAGCCACACTTGTGGCTCATGTGTTTATCCTAGCTAATCAGAAAGATGAAATCTGAGGATTGTGGTTTGAAACCAAACCAAGCAAAAAAAAGTCCATTAAATTCTGATTTGAAAGTAACCAGCAAAAGCTAGAAATGGAGCTGTGGGACAAGCAGTAAAATTCTAGGCTTGAGAAAACTACAACAAAAAAACAACAAATCCTGGGACAGAGCCAGGCCATGAGTTCAAGCCTAGTATTAACACCAAACAAATGAATTAATTAATTAATTAAAATAAATTAAGTGGTCACATGTGGTGAGGCAAGTAAAATGTAACACCCATGGTGACTCTATTGTGTATTATTTTGTAATAAGGCAAATTAACATTTGTCTTAATCACTAAAATTTTATTTGTACTTTTTTGTACTAAACCCTGAATTTAGCATGCAAGTATATGTGTGTACATATGCACACATGTGTGTATGTTTATATGTGTGTGTGTGCTCTTGCAATGTTGCTTGCCAATGTGGACAAGGTGAGGCTCAAAAGAGCTAACTGTGTTGCAATGTTTTTATTTATCAGTGTTCTGTCATGTCATTTCTGTGGAGCCACCCTTCTGTACATTTTATTTGTCAAATAATAACATCATCATAATCAAAGCATATACAACATTAAGTTAGATAAAAGAGACCACTTTCAGCTCTTATTATATGTTAGGTAAGAAGATACAGATATAATTAGGTAGTAAGTTATTGTTGTAAGATGACTGTCAGTACAAAATATGTATTTGACCTCTTAAATTGGTTATGATTTTAAGATATACTCATGGAGTGAGTTTGACTGACTTGACCAAACAGGTATTACTCTCTGGTTATTCCTGTGAAACACAAGGTGAATAAACTCTTTCTGGATTTCTGTTGAAAATAACTTTCTTTGTAACATCATATCTATTCTCACTAAGATAATCAACCCTGTATTTATTAGGTTTGAATATCCCATCATATTGACTGAAAACCAGTATTGTGGATATGCTTGCTAGATATACCTTTCAAAACAAACAAACAAAAAGCATGTGTCACCTCCAGATTGTGGATGCATTTGAAGTTCTTTTGTACATGCAATGGGATCCTCACTAATGGCTCTTTTGTGAAAGTAACTATCACAACTTTAACAAACAAGGCTTTTCAAATATCTTTTCCAATATAAATAACAACCCCGAGAGCGTCTTGCAATTTCTGAAAAGCCTTTGAATATTTTTAGTATTATTTCAGTTCATTGACTATAGAGCTATAGACATTTCTGAAATAAATATTAAGATCTGAAGATGTAAGTGGGTATATAGGCTTTTTATGCAATAGAATATTATGAAATATTATGAAATAGAATAAAAGGATATAAGTGAATTTGGTAAGCTAATTATTAGAATAACTTTGTTTTCTAGTAACAGTTTTTTTTTTCTTTTTTTGGGGTCCAGTCGTGGGTCCTTGAACTCTGGGCCTGGGCACTGTCCCTCAGCTCTTCAGCTCAAGGCTAGTGCTCTACCGCTTGAGCCACAGCGCCACTTCCGGCTTTTTCCTTTTTGCTTATGTGGTGCTGAGGAATTGAACCCAGGGCCTCATGCATGCAAGGCAAGCACTCTACCACTGAGCCACCTTCCCAGCCCCAGTAACAGTTTTTTGAATGTAGATGATGCAGTTAAATTATTTCCTTTGTGGCTCTGTACTTCAGTTAGTTTTATAATCTTGATAATTATAAGAGTGAATTTGTAGAAAAATAAAGGTATTTGAAAATGATGGATTAATCTTGTGTTTTCTGTTCTACTCCCAAGAAAATGAGTTATTTTCAAGTGTTAATATTTTATCATTGAATCTTCAATATCACAAGAAATTTTGAAAAACATGCAGTAGTATTGATGTCTTTTTAAACCAATTGTATTCACAAGTTGGAGAGTCTTTAATTCATGCTTAGGTCTTGGTGTCCATAATTTTTAACCTCTCGTTCCTAACATTAATGATAGGTAAGACTGCATTTTTGGGTATATGAAAGGTAAATATTTATCTGGGGTCAAAGGTGAGTTTTATATCAGTCTTGCTTTAATAACATTTTAAAGTAATACATTTCTCTCAAAATGTTGGGTATAAAAAGCAATCAAAATACCTCTAATGGTAAACAACTTATGTGAGCTACAATGTGGAAATGATTGGTCTATAAGACCTGCAATCTGTTTCCATCAGGAATTGGGGAGATTATTCTTTCAGTATGACTGCGATGCAGTGTTGTCATGGGATAGAATATAATTTCTACAATTTTGAGCTAGAAATCAAGAATGTTATAGTTTAGCAGTTCCTTTCACCAGGGAGGTATAAATTGATTATGAACTTGGAGTTTTCATATTGCAGTTACCTATTTCCTTTTTTTTTTTTTTTTAGTTGGTCTTGGCACTTGAACTCTGGGCTTGGGTACTGTCCCTGCACTCTTCCACTCAAGTCAAGCACTGTACCGCTTGAGCTACAGTGCCACTTCTGGTTTATTAGCGGTTTATTATAGATAAGAATCTCTCGGACTTTCCTGACTGGGCTGGCTTTGAACCGCATTCCTCAGATCTCAGCCTCCTGAGTAGCTACGATTACAGGTGTAGCCACCGACATCCCGCTTAGTTTCCTATTTTCTAACAAAGATAAAGTGAAATATTATTAGAGTGTGGACAATAATTCTGGGAAATTTTCCTAGAATTAGTGGACTAAGTGCTGGTATTTTAGTCACAAAATAGAATGAAGTTATTTGGTACGGTGGGAATGGGCCGCAGGCTAAGATTTACCATTTGTGAAATGTTGTACTAGTAATTCCAACTCTGAAGACTTCAATATCATCATCTGAGAATTAGAAATAGAAGTAGTTCTACTTTATGGGATTATTGTGAGGATTAAATTAGATACCATAGGTAACGTACTTGGAAAAACAATCAGCATTTGATCCTTTCTACCTGTTATTTTATCATGTGATGAATTCTAACATTTTTACTGTGATTTTTATATTGTTTCTCTTTAGGATATGCAATGTGATGTATTGACATTCATTTTGTTGGTCACTTTTCTGTCATTTTGAGGAAAATAACTGCAAAGAAAATTTCTGAGAAGGAAACTATTATTTTGACTCATGATTGAAGAGAACACAGTTTAAGGTTCAGATGTCTCCATTGTTTTTTTTTTGGGGGGGGGTCCGGTCGTGGGGCCTGAACACTGGGCCTGGGTGATGTCCCTCAGCTGTTCAGCTCAAGGCTAGCTCTCTACCACTTGAAACACAGCGCCACTTCCAGCTTTTTATTTTTGCTTATGTGGTGCTGAGGAATCGAACCCAGGGCCTCAGGCCTGCAAGGCAAGTTCTCTACCACTGAGCCACCTTCCCAGCCCCGTCTCCATTGTTTTTAATTATATTTTTATTAGATAGTTGTATGAAGGAATTTCCATTCAACAAATCAGTTTATAAGTACAATGGATCTTTATGTAACTTTCCAATACCCTTCCAAACCTCACCCCACTTTCATTTCTTCTAGTTTCTGCATTGAATATTATACCTTCCCTCTCTTCATCCATAACTCTCTTTATTCCTTCCCTTTGACTTCCGCTCATATCTTCCAAATGATAGTTTCTTGGTATTCATTTTGTTGGAATAAAAGTTCAATTTTATAAGAAATTACACCTTTTAAATACTCGTCTGCAAAGAGCATGCTTTGGTGAATACTGTTGTGTAAACTTGCATAAAGTCCTATGTTCCAAATACGCGACAGAACATGGGTCCTTTGTGTGTCTGGCTCTGACTTAGTTTACTTAACATATTTTTAGATCTATCTATTTCTTTGCAAATTATGTAACAGTCTTCATAATGGATGGGTGCAATCCAATTGTGTATATGTGCCCCACTTTCTCCAACCATCCTTCTACCATAAGACATCTGGGCTGTTTTCATAACATGGCTATGGTAAATAGTGCAGCAGTGAACATGGTTGTGGAAGTGATTTTGCTGTATCTTTTGGAATTATTCGTCACTATCTTTCTGGGAGCAATCCTCTAGACAATTTTCAAGAATAAGCACATCCCTCCTTTCATCTCCATCACAACGTTTTGCAAGGCCTCAAAAACACACTACCCCCTACAGGTCTCAATAAGCTAAAACCACACTGGGCCCATATTCTTTCAATACATTTTTTTTCATGATTATACACATAATTTACTGAGAACCTTCTATATACTTTTCTAATGTGGGAATGAGAGACATGACAATAGAGTAAAAGTAAGAAAATTTCAATTTAATTAGCTATTATAATATTTAAAAACATTTTCAGCTCTAACTCATCTCCTCACTTACTATTGTTTTAATCTTTATTTGAGTACTTCATCAATCCCCTAAATTATAACAGGTGCGTTAAATACAAAAGCAAAAATTGTGGTTTGATTTTGATACTCATGTGTGAGGATGCACAATATGGGCAAATAGATAGATTGGAATTAATACCCATTATCCATTATGTTAAATTAAGATGGTTTTCCCAAACTGATTCTCGCAATTCATATTCCATTCAACAAGAAACTTGTGAGAATTCCCTTTGTTTTGCTCCTTAATAACTTTTGTTTCCATTTTATTTTACAACGAAGGTTGATATTTCATAAATCTACTGTAGATACAAAGATTCGATAAAATATTTCTGTCTGTATGCATTGATATATACATACACACATCTATTACACAGGTTGTAATGATAATTTATAACTTCTGTAACTACATGATTTACTAAACTATTTAAAAAATAGACAGCTTATGCCTGGAATCCTGGTTACTCAGGAGGATTTCCTGCAGGTTTTTAAGTACTGAATTAATTTGTGTTTTCTTGGGTTGTTTTGTTTCATTTGAATGTATGTGTTGAGTTGTTCCAAACTTTCCTTTTGTTTCTTTCACTCACGTTCTTACCTAAGTGCTGAGAAACCAATTCTTCTTTCTCAACATAGTCAAGGTGAACATTATTTATTCCAAAGCAATTTCAGTAATATTTAAATACCTTCATACATATGAATGTTATACGAATGCTAAGTGCTGAGAATGGTCTTTTTATTTTCACAGCAGTCTTTGGCATACACAGACAGATCATGAAATATATGAAGATAATAAAACTATACATGCTTGCCAGGAGGAGAAAATCCTATTATTAATTGTTTGACAAAGGCTTCCCTTCTCGTGAAAGAAATACTTTGTTTGATGCAGGATTTCACAAAATCATATAGCTAGGAAGAACCTAAACAATCATCTAATACTACAGAGTTGAGGGAGATGAATTGCCCTCCTGAATAATTTACTTTTGGGTCATATAAAAGCAGGCTTGCAAAAAGAGAATAGACTTTAGAGAAACATGATCAGTTATATGTAAATAGCTGCTTAGCTGATTTTGTTAATTTGTGAACCAATACATGGCAATAGGGTACAACAAGGTAAAAAAAAATTAAAGAAGGTAGCATTGAAATACTCATTGGTGTGTTTGTGTGTTCATGCACACGTGTGTATGCACATGCACATTTGCAGGAGCTCATGCATGTATTCATCATTCCTGAAGCTTGTTAGTGCCTGGGCACTATCCCTAAGCTTCTGTGCCCAAGGATAGTAGTCTACCACTCGAGCCACTGCTGCACTTCTGATTTTTTGGAAATAATCACATGTATTTTCGTGATTGGACTGGCTTTGAACAGTGGTCTTCAGATCTCAGCCTCCTGAGTAGCTAGCTAAGCTGATTCAGCCTCTGAGTAGCTAGTTAAAGTTCTGACTGTCCTTTATGCTTCACTGCTCTTTTATTCTTTTCCTGAGGTAATCACAAGCCTAACTCATATATATGTCAAGTTTTTTAAAAATACTGCTACTGCTTGGCACCAGGGGCTCCCATCTTTACTCTTAACTACTTAGGAGGCTTGAGTACAGAACCCAAGCCAAAAGTTTAGTGGACTTCCTTCTCACTCTATAGCTGGGTGAACTGGATCATTTCCACGATCCTGCACTATCTAGAGGCAAAGATTGGAAGGACTGCAGAATCCAGGCCAGCCAAGGTAGGCAGCTAGACAAGTTGGTGTGCAACTCTGATGCCATTGATGATGGGAAGGCTAAAAGGACAGATCAGGTGCATGTTCTTGTGGAAAGGGAACCCCTATCCTATAATTAACCACTGATATGACGCCAGCCTAGCAAGAACAATACTCCAAGTTGAAATCCCCACAGTTACCCACAACCAAAATAGGTAAATACATTAACATCCCACAACTTAGTACAATCTGTTCTTTGTTTTAATATCATCTTTATCTGATTATCATATGATGTGACAGAATAGTTTCTTCATTATCTTAATATATATTTTAAAAGACCTAGAAAGTTCTTTCTCACTTATTAAGTGCAAACGAATGGCAATTCGTCTCATTTGTTACATATTTGACTACCACTATAAATTCATCTTATGATTTTTATTAATAGTAATATATTCTGATTTATTACTTTACTTGTAACATTTATAAACTTTTTGCTTCTCTGCTGAAGTTTGAGTATTTAAATAGTATCATCAAAGTATATTTCTTGGGTTCCTAAGACAGTTTTTTACAAAGTTTTTAACCAATGGCTTCTAAGAATTCTTAATTGGTATATTATTTAGTTTATTTTTAATTTCAATTTAATTTTATTGTAAAGATAATGTACAAAGTGGTTACAGTAACATAAGTAAGGTAATGAGTACATTTTTTAATGGAAGGAACATTGTTATCCCCTCCATCGATTTTCTTGTACACTCAAAAAAAGAAATACTGATACTTTAGCTGGTGCTATTGATCAATGGGTACTTTTGCTTTCTTTGGTCATGCATTTTTTATTATAAAATTGATATACAGAGGGTTTACAGTTTCTTCAGTCAACTAAAGAATGCAATTCATTTCATTTTCTAAATTTCAAATTTTGAACTTAATTATTTTCTTTTGTTTCTTTAGAGTAATTCTTTTTTCAGAGTCGAAGGATTAATTTAATTTTGCATGAGTTTTACAATGTAAATTATTTAGACACATATATTTTGCTTTTAAAATATTTAACATGAATATTTAAAAATTATTTTCTTAATTTTTATATGGTTGGTGAATTTAAATAATTTTAATTTCTTATAGTTCTAAACATATTTGTCCTTACTGTGTTTCCAAGAAGCACATACTTTATTAAGAAGGCTTCATTACCTGGTCACTTTTTGGAAATATTTGTACTTGAATTAAAAAAATGTTTGAGCAGGGAATGGTGATTTGTGGCTTCCATTTTCTAGCTATGGTGGGAAATATAAGCAGGGTTTGTGATTCGGGAGAGGCTTTGAAATGATGAGACCTTTATTATAAAAGTATCCAGAGTGAAATGATTAGAAATATAGCCATCTCTAGCGAGATATAGAGCATCTGGTTATCATATTCTAAATCTTGAGTTAAAATACCAGTAACATCAATCTTTTGTCAAAATAAAAGTATACATGTTTCAAAATGTTTATTATTTAAAACTTGTTTGCAAAGGTTCTCGTGTCTTCTATTTCTTAATTTTCAATTTAGTTGATCTATAAGAATCTAAGTATATTGTGAGTATTTTATTTCTAGTAAACTTTTAAATAGTATGAGCAATAATATGATTTCATATTAACATATTTTTACTATTTGTGATAATTATCTCTGTTTAATATGATAATATCAATATTCCAAATGTGTGTATGTTGTGTGTGTGTGTGTGTTAATGTGGGTTTTTGTGTGTGTGTGCTTTGGGTGTACTTTGTAATGTTTGGGCGATCACACCATTGCTTCACACATGCTATGGCAATGTTTTACCATTGGGCTATAGTGTTTTAAATTATGACTTTTAAATTTTCATTTCCTATTACTTCAAAATCATATATGATAAAATATGATCCATCTTCTATCCACATTAGCAATTTTTATTGTTATTTTATTGTTATTTACAATATTTCTACTGGCTTTGCACTTCCAAACTCCTGTGTTTGTTATTGATAAAGGTTTATTTTGCTTCTTTTCTCTCTTCATTCTTTTTCCCTTTAGAGTTTACCTGTCCTTTCTTTTATTTCTTTGGAAAATATCATCTTCCTATTACAATTTCTTTACATTGTAACAGGTTTACACAATGCTTTATTTTCTATTTTTCCCATGTTCTCTGATTCTCAGTCAAACTATTAGGTGGATTAAAATGAAACTTGATTCAGGACACCTTATATTCCTGTTTCTCTTCTCTGAAGTGTTTCTGTTTGTTGAAACACAGTACAAATGACATACAGCTCCTATGTGGTCCATCATTCTATCCCCTCTCACTCTCTTCTGCTGTGCATCGTTATCTAAATCTTAACTCATTCCTAAATTAATTTTAGAAAACAAATATAGTCTTAGAGCAAACTAGCCTTGGAATACATTTCTTAATTGTTTTGAAAGTACAAAAGAATTGATAATCCTTTGCATTGGAAATCATTTTAAAATGTTTATCACTTATTATAATTCATATACCAAGCAAGAATAATTTTATATAATCATTACAAATATCATTTTATTACTACTGTAAACTAGAATTAAAGTCCAATCCCAATCTATTACCTAACTATCATTATTCTTAATTCCTAATCATTACCTAAATATCTTAAACAATCTAAATAGTCTTGTCTTTAACATAGACGTAAATATTCTATACTTTTACTTAACATTTTCCAGGGGCATGTATTCATGTTTCTAAGAAATGTTCACAACAGTTAAAATTTGCTTTTGTGAAATTAATGTGATACATTTTGTTGTTGTTGTTGTTTGCAAGACTTTGGCATTGTCCCCAATGTTTTTATGCTCAAGGACAGCACTCCACAACTGGAAGCACAGAGCTAATTCCTGTTTTTAGTGATTAATTGGGGATAAGACTCTAACAAGTACTTTTCTGTCTGGGCTAGTTTCAAACACAATTCTACGATCTCAGCACCCAGAATAGCTCGAATTATAAGCGTGTCACTGGCACTTGGTTTGATGTATTTTTTTAATTTTAATTATGTTTTAAGATGTATCTTTCACTATAATGTACATCATTCTACACAGAAATTTAAATATATGTACATATTTCTGATGACAAATAATCTCTAAAACTCTATATCTTTCTGCACATAACATATATATAGATATATATGTATATGTATTTCTGAAGACAGACTCCCTCTAAAATTTTTATGCTATTATTTTGACCTTTTTCATTTCAAAGATATACAGTCTTTATCTAAAAGTTCCTGAGAATAAAATAACTAATACTTGATTTGAAAGTAGACTTTATTACTTTAAAGGAAATTTTAGATATACACATGATATTGTAGTAACATTTAGAGTATATCACTTGAAAAAAGTTCTGTTCAAACTCTTAAATATTTGTGTGTAGTGACGGAGAGAGAGGAAGTTAATTCATACTGGTTAGGAATTTGTAATGCTTCAAAAATCTATTCCATAATTTGTTAAAAGCACATAGTCAAGCTACCTGATATAGTTTAGTTTTTTTAGTTTCTTTATTTGTTCAAAATTTTAATATGGATGCATGCACAGTGGTAACATTAAAATTATTAATCAAAAGACAAATAATAGCAACGTCATAGACACATACCAGGCTTTCAATAATTAGCACTTATGATGCTAATAATAATTTTGGTGAGGATGATGACCACAGTGTAGCCTGATGATGACTTATTTTTATTTCTGCATGAAAAAAATTGTGATTTTAAACCAACAAACTGAATTTGACTCTTTTCTTATTTGTAAGGTAAGGTGGAAAATGTAAGGACTCTTCACTTTTCTTTTTTCTTGCTCTAGAATTCAACAAATTCATTCTTCAATATTTCTGGTAGACTATATCCATTTACAGATGAGAAGTGTAATGCCAACAGTCAATGTAGTGAGTAATTAATGATACTAGAATTTGTGTCTGAGATATTCACTCTGTGTGCTTACATGGAGCAGTAATTTGGTGATGGAGAAGAACAATATGAAAAGTCTATGGGGAAAAAGCATACTATGTAAGCAGTTGTTTTAGGACAAAGTGACCAATGATGAGTATTTGAAACAGGCCAGTTTCAGTTGCATAAAAAGGAGTACATAGAAATTATATTAGTGACAGAAACAGAAAATCTTGATCATTCATCTTATCTAACAGACGGAAGTAAGAAGGGTAAGAAGAAATCTAAAGTGCTCCCACGTCTCTGGCTGGCAACCATGTTAGTAATATTCTTGGTGATAAGGATTACAGGTGGAAATGATGGATTTAGAGGAAAAAACTCTCTGATAGTTCTAAAATTTATGTTAAACAGATGCATAGATAAGTCTTTTTAGACATCATTAAAATATCCACGACCAAAAACAGATTTGGAGAGGTAAATGAGGGAACAAATTGTCAGGAAGATACTGAAGGAAATATGCTATTTGGATTTGAAAACTAAAAGGACATAGACAAGTTCAATAAGAACAGTGTTTTGGTGAAAGTCATATTAATAAAATTTTGAGATATGAATGTGAAGCCATAAAATTCTGGATCCATGAATTCAACAGATCCTGTTGATTTAAAATATTGAGAACAAATTCTTTTATCCTGACCTTAGAAGAATTATACAGATATAACTGTCATGATCTTTACTTAGAGGAATTCTGTGAATATTTTTGAAGAGTTTGTTTAGCCAGGTGATTATAGATTGATCTATAGCACAGATAAGACTAATTTGTCTACAGTTTCAATGAGTGAGCCATGTATCCATTCAGTTTGGGATTTTATTGAAATATCTTCAGATATGTTTGGATATTTTATCAGCCTATTCATTATAAATGTAGGACAAGTAACACTGATGTTACTGATGTTACTGAACAGTCCTTGAATTGATTCTTCTTTAGAATAGAAAATGCCTGATTGACACATCATAACTGACATATATTCTATTTAAATCTAGTTCTTGTTAGGGATATCTCCATGCTGAAATAACCCTGTCAATCAACATGCCACAACTTCTTATATGTAGGAAGTACTCTTATAAACTTTAAATGTTTATTGAATGGGAGAGTTCAGACATTACCCTCGCCACTAGGATTAAATGCCTAAAAAGATAAGACATTTTGTAATGCCTTTCTTTCATTTTCTCATCCATATTTGCAATAGGGAAGGATTCTGATGTAACAATAATACAATGGTGACTTGTATTAACACAGCATCTAAGATCTAGTGTTAATTCGGATACTTACTAATAAGCTCCAGGTTTTGTGGATATTTATATTTCTCCTGGGTAAACTAATAGCTCCAAGAAAATGTCCCTAAGTAGCCTTTCAATTCTAATATCACTGTTTGTCTCAAAATGCTTTAAATTCTACGCCCTCTAATGTGAGCATAAGGTTATAATGTGGAACTATTCTCCTCAGCATGTACAAAGTACCTTCATACATAGACTGGGCATGTGCAAACAAGAAGTGGTAGTTGAACAATGTTCTTAGCAGTTTTTACAGATGAAATGGAAATAGAGCAACCATGAACTCAAAAGGAATGTGCAAAAAAAGACAAAGGCACAAAGTAGAATGTGCCAAGGAAATGCTGAAGTATAATTTCAAATAATCTGCTCATGTGTGAGGGTGTGTTCAAAGCACAACTTCAGAAAATGTAGTTGGATATCTTGGGAGAAAAAACTACTTTAAACTATTCTGGGATAATTGTACAATTAGAAGCTCCTTAGTCTACCTCTAATCAGCCACAACATCATCAACTTAAGTACTATTTTCCAAGTGCAAAGTGAGAAAAAGAGGGCTCATCACAGTTAGTGTTCAGGTTGAAATAATGGCAATCACATACCTTTTCTTATGTCTTCATTTATTTAGGAGCATTAGAGTAGGAAAAAGCCAAGTAAACATTTTGCATGTACCTAAATTAAGTGCGACGTATTATATTGGTCTCTTTTTAACTTGGAAGTTATAGATTATGTCTTTTATACTCTAATTTGGGACAATGATCTGCTGTCAGTTATTTTCTTCTCTTCCCCTTCTTTTGCCCTTCCACTTACATAATTATTATTTAAAGAGACATACCTGAGCTTGCATTTCTAAATTCTTCAAAATTATCTCAACTACTTCATACTTCTGGCAACCTCCTATGTCTTTCTCAAGGGAATATTTTATCACTACCATTTTTATCCTATATGATATTGGATATCTTCCTGCCTAATTCAGTGCAAGATATAGATAGACTAATTCAGATACCTCAACACCTGCCACCATAAAATCCTGACATAGAAATCATGATTTTAGAATGTCTGGGGAAGTGGCATCTGTCATTTTTGAATGACCCAAAGTGATACTTACATGCAATCATGTTTTAAACCAATATGCCACTCAGTTGATGAACGAATTGACAAAATGTGGTATACACACACACACACACACACACACACATACACACGGTGGAATTCTATGCTTCTAAGTCATACGGAAATGGAAAGACTTGGAAATATCCTACTAAGTAAAATAAGCAAGACACAAAGAGATTCCATGGTTTCTCTCATTTGTAATAAGTAGGAAATGTCTAGGATAGTCCTAGCAGATGAGCCGAATGTCTCAATAGTTATGTATATATGACCATATAAGATAATGCTGAGCAAAATAAACTCCTAGATATGGAAACAGAGGTTTTTCTTTGAGGTTGTTGTTTTTGATGTACAATGTAATTTCTTTTTCTTTGTGTTTACCCCTATGGTTTATCCCCTGCTATATTTGATTTTGGGATCCTGTGTATTGTATATACATATATCTTAATTTGGCAAGAGAAGAGGAACAACAAAATGGCGAGACAAAGGGCAAAAGACAAACCAGTGCAGGGCTGGGAAGGTGGCTCAGTGGTAGAGTGCTTGCCTTGCATGCATGAGGCCCTGAGTTCGATTCCTCAGCACCACATAAGCAAAAAGAAAAAAGCCAGAAGTGGTGCTGTGGCTCAAGTGGTAGAGCGCTAGCCTTGAGCTGAAGAGCTGAGGGACAGCGCCCAGGCCCAGAGTTCAGGCCCCACGACTGGACCAAAAAAAAAAAAAAAAAGACAAACCAGTGCAATAGCAATACGCACAAGACTTGTTGGAAATTTACATTACAACTTGTAAGGGGTATTAGGGTGAAGGAAAAGTATGAGAAAAATGAGGGAGGAGGTAAAAAGTTCAACATGCTATATATTTACTACCTTACAATTACTGCAACCACTTCTATATATCACTTTGACAATAAAATTAAATTAAAAAATAAGCCACATAAAATATAATTTCACTATATTGGTATAGTAAATATTCTATGTGGATTACCTTTTTAAAAAATGAACGCTATTTGTTTTCTAATTTGTATTAATTACCCCTTTCTTTATCAGATGGTCATCAACTTGAATGTTATCAAACTATACAAATTTTTCAGAATATACTTGCCATTATTTTGGAAAAAACACATTATTTTAGTATTGTCATACTAAAACAGAAAACAGTTCAATTCTATGGAAACTCCTAACTTTTAAAACTGACTAATTGTTAAGAGGACAGAATATATGTATTTTTCAACATTCCTGTAACTACTAACTACTCATTTTCAAATTCTGAACATGCCGAACCAGAGACATTCAAAACAGTACCTGTTTGCATTTTATTCTGCAACTGATGCAGTTTCCAGTGGGGGGGGTACATATTTAAAAGTCAACAGAAAAAATAGCCACATTCTGGTAGAAGATAAAACTATGAAGTATCTATAATAAATTCCTCAAGTGTAAACATATGTTCATCAGAGTAAGCTATTATTTCTATGACCATCAATCCTAAGTTTTTATGCTGTAAATTCATCCTAGCCCAACAGTTTCCAACTTGTAAGGTGGACCTTAAAATTCCCTAAATTCACATCAGGACTAGCTTATCATTCTTGTGAAAAAATACTACACTTCTGCTAATGTGATGCTCTTCCTATTGGGGAAAGAACATTACACTAAACTTTGCTGCATCATTTTCCCCCCAGTGGTATTCTTGAGATCAAAACACTTGCAAATATTATTTATAGCTATATTTTTATCTATCACAGATATTCAGGAGATCTGAATACCTGAATATGAAGATCTGAAGCTTATGGTTCAAAGCCCACACAGGCAGGAAGGTTCCTTAGATTCTTATCTCCAATAAACTGCTCACGAAAAGCCAGACACAAGTGGTACTGTTGTTCAATTGAAGAGCAGTAGCCTTGAGCAAAAACAGGCTCAGGGACAGTACCCAAGCCCAGAATTTAAGCCCAAGGATAAAGCAAACAAAAAAACAAAAATAAAAACAAACCCCAAACCTAGCATTTTTCTCATCATATACAGAGGTATGTAATTAAGGAAATTTCTTCCTGTGTTATATATAGGTAGAAGAAAAAGGATGTCACACAATTACTCTATACATACCATGGTGTACCAAAGTCTCACAAAATTCCTCTTTTTCTAAATTTATAAATTAATGTTATAAATTTGTTGGCAACTTTTTCTAGATTATTCACATTATCATGTTACACAGGAACTGTTTCAATTATCTATTAACTAAGTTCTAATTATACCTCACTTGACAGAATATTTTAGGCAAATAGAATGCCAGAATCATTTGTGAATTTGTGAATTAAATCTTCTATCCTATAGAATATGAAATACAATATGAAATAGAATATGAAATTACAAACAAAAATTACAAACAAAAATATTTATTTTAAATCTAAATTCTAATTTAGACAGGTCTACAAAGTCCTACATTAGATGAACTTCGCTATTTCCCTAGGCTTAAGCTTTGGTAATCCATCATTTCTTTGGAATCCAACAGAATGATGCTTACTTTTTCAATTTTTTGTTTGGGAATCTTGAGCTCTTTAGCATCTAGGAATGTTCTGTAATGATGACAGCATTTAAAACACAACTGAGGATTACATATGAGTTGCATTTCAATAGGAAACTTGACTTCTTAAAACATAATGACAAAATTAGCCAAAACTTGCAACTGTATATTCCTTTCTTGTTTTTTTTATTCCTTTCTGGTTTTGTTTTATTGAGACAAAATTATATTACCTAGTCCAGGGAAGGTACCACTATGTAATTCCACTCTCTGATCTCCTGTTTTAGTCTGAGTGCTAGAATTCCAGGCTTGTATCTCATTGTCCTACCATACTTTGTTGGTTTATTTAATCTTGATATAGACTAGCATTTCTGAACTTCTCCGATAATATTTTTCAAAAGACTGATGGCTCAGAATGTTTATGTACTATTTTCTAACATTTGACACAGGATATGAACGTTTTCAGATGCACCTGCAGGGGTCTCTGATTCATTCCTCCATGGATCCAACCCCTTCAATAACGATTACTTGACTTTCTTACTATCTCTGGTCCCTAACTATGTAATATTCTCAAGCATTTTGGGGGGAAATTTCACTTGAGGACTTTCTAAAATTAAAAAATTATCACTTGATTCTAGTCTTAGGACATATTTTTTTTATTATTTTCTAACATTTCTGCACATTCTGAGAGTTGTTTCATATGTGTGTTTGCACATATAAGTGCCTTTGTGTGTATGTGCATGTTTGTATATATATATATATATATATATATATATATATATATATATATGATAACCTCAAGCTCTTATTCAGCAATCTTGCTTATAACTAGTATTCCATCACATGAGCCATTCTTCCAGTGCAGCTTTTGGCTGGTAATTATAAATAGTGTCTCAAAGACTGTTCTCCCAGGCTTGATGCAAGCTGAACTTCCCAGACTCCTTTACATTCTTAGGTTCTATTTTTCCAGGAGTATCAACTTTTAAACTAGAAACATTTTTGTGAGTGCAAAAGCTGTAGCCCAGATTTTTAACTCGAGTTCATATAAAGATAGAGAAACATACACATTACATATACTGAGTATACACTGTTAGAAATGTGATGTTAAGAGGGATGCTGGTGGCTCATGCGTATAATGCTAGCTACTCACGAGGCTGAGATCTGAGGATTGCAGTTCAAATCCAGCATGCGTAGGAAAGTTTCTGAGGCCCTTATCTCCAATTACCCAGCAGAAAACTGGAAGTAGCACTGTGTCTCAAGAGGTAGAACCCTAGCTTTGGACTGAAGAGTGGAGGCCCAGACTTCAAGCCCACAACCATCCAAAAAAAAAAAAAAAAAAAGAAAGAAAAATGGAAAAAGAAATGTGATCTTAGCCACCAGTTCATTGCTAATATAATTCCTGCTTTATCAACATGGCCTTTTTTTCCAATTAAGTCCATGCTCTTATATCTGACTTACTTGGAACCAGAATTATTTTTCCATTCTACTTTTTACAAATTTGCATGATTAGCTACCATGATTTAGAGTTAGTAGATGAAAGAGAGTGGCCTTATCCTTCATGTTTCATTAATAGTAATGCTTTCTCTATATCACTCCCATAGATCTAAATACTGGTTTTGGCTTTATTGTTTCAAAGTTGTGTTTTGCAGAGTCTTCTATAGTGTATTGGACCATTATATTTAAACACAGAACTTGTCTTTCTCCTATTATTCTCATTGTATCTCCTACTGTTAACTTACGTACACTAGGGAACTAATGAACACACACACTTACTAAAAAATGTTTCTGAGAATCTTCTTCCCACTTAAAATTGGTCTTAATTTACAGAGCATAGGAAATTTCAACTTAATGTACTCCAGGATAATTTCTGTCATGTTTTTTATTTTGAAAATGATGTACAGAGGGGTTAGAGTTACATAAGTAAGTTAATAAGTGCATTATCTAATGAGCATTGTTACATCCTCTTTGTTTTTCCCCGTCATCTTTTTTTCTCTCCACCATCCAAACTCCCCCTCCCATCCCCAAGTTTTAAAGTTCGTTTTCAACATAGTGTCTTGTTCATCTTGTTGTTACAATGGGTCATACTGTTTCCTTGTTTCAGCGTTTTTTTTTCCCTTCCCCTCCCCACATTAGAAAAATGTATATGTAAGGTGCAGATTAACGACATCAAATACAGTGAAAACAGGGGTTACACCATGGAGGAAGAAAATAGAAGAGAAACAAAAAATCACATAGTACATTTAGTACATTAAAAACAATAACAAAAAAGAAAAAAACAAGTTGTGTTCCTATCTTGAGGTTCATTTTACTTAACATCATCTTATATGGCCATATGTACATGGATAATGTTTTATAAACCATGACAATTCCATATTTTCTCATTACTAAGTTGTCTCTGAAACACGTGTTACCTCATGTCCAAAGATGTACTTGTGCTATTTCAATGAAGCCAGAAAACATTCATTTTATCGGGAGTAGCACCATAGATTGTTCCTGGAAGTAAGTGGAAGGAACTGTTATGGGAAGTGGATACTGATTCCAAGAGAGGAATTGAACATAGGGCAATGACCAAGTTCAAGTTAATTTGTGCTGTCCTTTTTACTGTACAAGAAAATAATCCAAGGCTTGAAGGAAAATCTGTCCCTGACTTGTTCCATTTTGTTCTTTACTCATATAAAACTTTTCTGTAAACTTCTAAAATTGAGAGTATTACAAAAGGAAACAATCTGCCATTTGAAGGCCAGCATAGAAAAAGAAAATAACTTTGTTTTAAAGTATTCTACTTCAAAGAAACAAAGACATGAGGTTTTAAAATGTCTTATGCATGGGTATTTAACTCCTGAGATGATTCTCTTGTTGCAAAAGTCAGTTATCCATTCCTTTAATCTGGTCCTGAGTTCACCATAGCAATGAGGATTCCAAAAAGCAGGTTCCAGTGAATATGATAAGCAAAAGGAGCCTCTTCTCAAACCAGTGCTGTAAGGATGGTCCCAAAGAAATATGTGGGTTTTTTGTTTGCTTCTTCATTTGTTCAGTTTTTTCTGGATATGGGGCTGGAACTCAGAGGCTGGACCCTGTCCCTGAACAGTTGTCTTTCTTGTCTACCTGCCCTCAAATCTAGTATACTACTACTTGAGCTAAAACCCCACGTCTGGCTTTTTTGGTGTTTAATTAGAGATAACAATGTGACAGACTCCCCTGCCTGGGTTGGCTTTGAACTGAGAAAACCAAGTGACATCAACTGTATGGACTTCTCTTTTGAAACAAGAAGTATTAGAAGAAGTTTATTTATAAAGCTAATATTTAGTAATTTTTAAAATAAAAGAATATATCCATCAAAGAAGCCATAACTTAAATAACTCAACTAAAGTAGGTGCACTGAATCATTTTGGAATTATTTTTTATGCATAGGAAGATTAATATTGACTTCGTAGTTCCTTTTGGGGAAACTGAAAGTCATATTTGCACTTGTTTTGTTTGTCGTGGGGCTTGAATTCTGCTCCTGGGCACTGTCCCTCAGCTCTTCAGCTCAAGTTGAGCACTCTACCACTGTAGCTACAGAACCACTTCCGGGTTTCTGGTGGTTAATTGAAGAGAAAAGTTTCATGGACTTTCCTGACTAGTCTGGCTTTGAACCACAATCCTCTGGTCTCAACCTCCAGAGTAGCTAGGATTACTGGCGTGAGCCACCAGCACCTGGCTCATGTTTGAATTTACTGCATTTAATGACACTATGTATGCAAAGAATGGAAATTTGAATCAAATGATGACATTGCAGCTTTTCAGAAAAATTGAGGTAGGAATAACTATGTCCTCGTTTTTCCATGTTGTTATACTAATGACTCATGAACTATGGGACTCTTACATTAGCATCCTCTGCCATCTGTGTAGGTGTTATTTAATATTAGGAATTGTTCATAGAGAAATAGAGAAAGACAGATTTTTAGAAAGCAAAGGATATCAGGAATGAAAGAACAACATAAAAGGAGATACAACTTATCACACAGAGATTAAGAACTAGCCAAAGTGATTTAGAATGCTAAAGGCAATGTGGAATGAGCCTAGTTGATAACTAGTTCTTCAATAACCCAAAATAGTTCCCTAGAACAGTTTCTGGTATAATTTAGTTATTATTATCATTTATTTCTTCGAGCTGGGGTTATTCCTTCACTTCTGTTAAAACTATTAATTAGCCTCTGCCTTTTTGGTGCCATAACTGACCAAAAAAGATTTCCAAATCTCAATTAGACTACCCTTCTCATTGTGATTAGAAGTGACAATTCAAAAGCATGGAATCTTTGAATTTCCAGGATTAATCTTCACCTGATATCTAAGCACATTCCTGGCACTAATTGCTGTGACCTGTTAACAAAAGGGTTTTTTTTTTTTTAAACACAGTATCCTAATATAGGTTAAAAAAAAAACATGAATTAAGGACTACTGTTACGTAATAGTTGGAAGGAGCAACTATATATTCCAAGTATGGATTCTCTATTCGGCATTTACTAGCTAAGTGACATTTTTGCCAGTCCTGGGGCTTGAACTCAGGGCCAAGGAAATGTTCCTGAGCTTTTCGGTGTTTTTTTTTTTTTTTTTTGCTCAAGGCTAGCACTCTACCACTTGAGGCACAGCACCACTTCCAGTGTTTCTTTTTCTGTTCATGTGGTACTGAGGAATTGAGCCTAGGGTTTCATGCATGCTAAGCAATCACTGTACCATGAAGCCAAATTCTCAGAACCCTAAATGACTTTCTTAAGATGGCATTACTTTTTCTTTCCATTACTTTGTATTATAATTTGGGCCAGGTGGTAGAAAAGGAAGTGGAAAACAATACTAAGTCCAGTAAGGTTTACATTCCTATCACATCACTAAGGAAGTACAGTGTTGACCTGCAGGACTCATAGGGCTGTTGCATGTGACATTATTATTGAAAACACTATTAACAGCTCAGACATCCAAAATATTCTGCTTCCACTTTCATGGTCAAGAGCCATATCTAAGCCTTTTTGTTGATTGGGTGTGTTTCCTAGGAAGGAAGAAGAAGGATGTGGAATATGATGGTTGAAAAATGTGTATATTTGTTCCCTGTCCAAATTTTTTGCAATTTAAAAAAATGCTACTGATGAACTCCCACCTACATCTAATTGGCTATGCTGTCTGCACTGGCCCTAAGCCGTGTTGGCTTAGGTTGAAGACACCTTATGTGTATATTCCCTGTGTAGGATATCTTTCTCTCACCATTACCTATAGATAGGTATTCTAGGCAAGGCCGGTGTGTGTGTGTGTGTGTGTGTGTGTGTGTGTGTGTGTGTGTGTGTGTGTGTGTGTGTGTGTGTGTGTGTGTGTGTGTGTGTGTGTGTGTGTGTGTGTGTGTGTGTGTGTGTGTGTGTGTGTGTACACCAGAGCCCAGACTCTGGTTCTACAGGCCTGTATAATCCGGCATGTCTTTCTCCCACTTGGCAGGCACTCTTCTGCTCGAGACCTGTGGCTCCGAGTCCAGCTCCTTCCCGAGTCCCTGGTCTCTGCAAGGGGGTCTGAACGTGGATCTTCACATACTGACCCTGATTCTACACAAAGCCTCAGAGCCACCTTCTACCTTGGAACCTACAGAGACCAATGGAAAATGGAAGTCTGGGTGACTTCTTAGAAGGTATCTGACTCAACCTCCTTCCCCCCTCTTTCTACCCCGATCTGTGTACTGGAAGTGTCCCTCTGGATGAGACCCCCCATCCCTGGGCTGTATGGGGCCAGAGCTGCCGATTAGCTGAGCAGGTGGAGCCACATCTCCTTAATTTCGACCACATGCAGCCCCTCTTCACCCCAGCACTCTCCTGTCAAATCCTCCACACCCTTTCCAATTTTACATAATTTTCATGGTCTAATGTCTTTATTTTTGCTTCTTAAATCTTCCTGCTCTTAGAAACCCCTCCTACCCACCCTCCCAGCAGAAATAGCTTTTAGAAGCCCTGCCCACCACATGTGCCAAAGTTGCCCCCCACACAAACAGATCAGATCTGCACCAGAATGCCCCCAGAAGCCCAAGTTCCTGAGTAGGTCCTGCACCACCCCAAAGGGGGCCATCTTCCCTCCTCGTCCCTCCTACCTTGTTCTATCCCTGGCCACTCATGACCACCAAGATCTCTCAGGCTTCTTCACTTCCTGAGTGCGGGTCTCTCCATCTGTTGGGAATAGATTTTAGGAGAACCCCCCCAACATACACAGAGTACCAGATGCCGCATCTGAACCGACCACCCACTCTCCCCCTCCCCCCTGCCAGCCCTTCACTGCTCCACCCACTGTTGAGCCAGAGGGTGCTTCCTGTACACCGTGCATCCTCCAGTGCTCCTTCCTGGACTTGATTCTGCACTGTGCTTTCCCTCTCCACCTTCCCCATGCAGGAAGGACCTCTCCATGTCTGGATAAGGCTTGTGAGACATGCCCCTGCCCCCTGCCCCACCTAGGGAGCCAAAGGAGCAATACCACCACTCCCCCGACTCCAGGGAGACAACTCACTGGGAGAGATGGGCTCCCTGGTGGGGCAGGAGTAGGCCCAAGCACCTGGCTCATGTTTCCCCCTCTTCCTTCCTGGACTGTTTCTGCTGTGGGCTCTGCAGGTGCACACGGCCTCCCCCAACCCCTTTCCTCTGGAGATGCCTTTTCTCACCCCACCTGGAGAGGTCACCAGCTGATTCCCCACCCCCTCACCCCACTCCCATCCCCAGCTCCTTCTTGGATCCCTCTTGGCTGTCCAGCCCTATGCAACCAAGTCTGATCTGTGTGGGAAATCCAGAAGCTGGCCTGCATTCCTGTGGGAGGCTCTCTCCTCCACTGCTCTCGGATGTGTCTTGAGTTCCCTCCCCCATGCTCACCCATTTCCCTGGG
Organism: Dipodomys merriami; assembly: GCF_024711535.1. Taxonomy (NCBI): domain Eukaryota; kingdom Metazoa; phylum Chordata; class Mammalia; order Rodentia; family Heteromyidae; genus Dipodomys; species Dipodomys merriami. The sequence continues at coordinate 55,129 of NW_027202683.1, forward strand.
AAATGACCTCTCAATGCCACAGCCACACACAGAGCCAAGGCTCTCTGTTGGCACCTGGGCCATGTCAGCCACAGTGGGTCTGAATTAGAGAGGCCTCAGGAGCCAGAGGGGACCCACAGGTTGAGGGCAGCCTTTCCTATCTCCTACATTCCCTCATCCCAGGATATTAGTCTGGGAGGAGGTGCTGGTGCCCCGTGGCCCCACTGGTATGGTCGGATGTGTTGTAGCAAAGCCCAAGGGAGGCCTAGCCCCCCTCCCCCCTGCAGGCATATGGCAGCAGCCCCAAATTCTCCCTTCCTACTTTCTCCCTTCCCTGAAGGCCAACTTCAAGATTTCCCAGATGGAGGCCCACCCCTTCTCCCCTACTGGTCTCTGAGGGCTCTGCCTACTAAGTCCACCCACACTGCTGGGTTGGCCTGCTCCACATTTGCTGCCCCTCCCTGGCAGCCCGGGTTGGTTCTCATTGAGGAAGCCCAGAAATCCTGCCTTCCTCTTCCCCGCTTGGCTGGCCCTTTCCCACTAACTGCTCCTGCCTCTCCTGCCCCTCCAGTCCCTCTCCTGCTTCTCCTAACCATAGGGGCCTAGGGGCCCAGCAGGCACAACACCGAGACCCCATCTCCATCTGCTCCATCCTTGCTCCTCCATTTCCCCCATCAGCCCTACCTCCTCCATTCCTGGCCTGCCACTGTCCTAAGTTTCATGCCACTTCCACTTATCCCACCCCTCCTTGGCAGCCCGGCCCTCTCAGAATGGCATAGGCTCCATGGGCCATTAAGAGTCAGTTACCAGTCTTGGAGCTTGCTCCAACCTCATCCCTTCCAGGCCAGGGCCATTCTCTGCTTTCCAGGAAATGACTTCTGGAGCTGTCCTGATCCCATGGGCTGATGCGGGGCAGAGGAAGAGTTGCTGGGGCCTCAGCCTGAGGGTCTTGCCTGGGGTACCGGGGCTGCAAAAGGCCTACTGGGAACAAGGCACTGGGATCCAAGCAACAGCAGGAAAAATGGGGCAGGACCAGGCTCAGGAAACAGATGCCAGCAAGCCTGAAAGGGCAGGGCCTTGTCGCGAGTCTGTCCCTGTGATGCAGGTGGGAGCAGAAGGAAGTGGGTGGGCCCAGTCAGGCCCCTGCATCTGTTCTGCCCTGAATCCAGGGGATGGAGGGAGACCTAAAGGGCGAGTCCTGCTCAAGGTGCAGGTACTGATGGGCAAACCGCTGGGATGGGGCCCTAATTCGGGTACCGCCCAAGGCGCTCCTGCTAGAGAGCCCCATGGCAGAAACCGCCCCAAGCACCCCACTGGCAGGTGAGCTATGGGGCTGAGCCCTGGGGCTGGTCTTGCCAAAGAATGTGGATGCCAACTATATTTTAGATATGAGACTCTTGTCCGTTGTATGGCTAGTGAAGATTTTCTCCCAATCTGTGGGCTTTCTATTGATCTTGCTAGCTATGTCCTTTGCCATGCAGAAGCTCTGCAACTTCATGCAATCCCATTTCTCCAACCTTTCTTTGATTTGTTGTGTTTCTGGGTCTCTATTAAGAAAATTTCGGCCTGAGCCAAGGAGGCCTAGGGTTTCTCCTATTCCATCCTGTAATGTTTTCAGAGTGTCTGCTTTGACTCCGAGATCTTTGATCCATTTGGAGTTGATTCTGGTGCAGGGTGATATATAAGGATCTAGTTTTAGTTTTCTACAAGTAGTTAACCAATTTTGCCAGCACCATATACTGAAGAGGCTGTCTTTCTTCCATTCTATTATTTTCACTCCCTTATCAAAGATTAGTTGGCTATAGGTCTGTAGGTTCATTTCTGGGTTTTCAATTCTATTCCATTGGTCCTGAGGTCTGTTCTTATGCCAGTACCAAGCTGTTTTGATTACTATGGCTTTATAGTAGAGTTTGAAATTTAGTATTGATATTCCATCAGCAGTGTTCTTTACACACACACACACATACACACACACACACACACACACACACACACACACACACACACACACACACAGAGGAAGGTAGTAATGATGAGCTGAGCTGGAACTGGGGGCAGTCCTGAGGCATAGACATAGTAAACTCTCAAGGTGGATCAAGTAGTTTCTCCCTAAGTCCTTCTTGGGCTGAGGGTTCTGGGTCATGGCAGTTAGTACCATGGAACCTGCCCCTTCATCCGTGTATGGGGCCACAGGACCCAGGGAAGGACACTATGGATGTTCCTTTGTAGTCGGCCCACGATTGCAGACCTTCATATACCCCCACGCACTGGTGAGGAAAACAGGGTTCTGAGCCCTGGGACTCCAGAGATAGCGACTGCTACAAGCAGCAGCCAGCCGGCTTTAGATTCCTGAGCCTACAAGTCTATCATGAGCCCAACTCAACACCTGCTCAAGGTGTGCCTGATGATTAACACTGTTGTGATACTTGTATGAGTGGGTGTTACCTGCTGTGCCATTTTGCAGCCCTTGCCCCTCCTGGCCCAGAACTATGATCTGAGACGTCGATTGCCTGGTCAGATGCACCCATGACAGATGCCATTCTGATGACCCGACCAATGACCTCCATACCCCAGGGCTGGATTCTTCTCTGATACTGTGGCCTGCTCTATAGGAAAAGGCCTCAAAAGAGGCTGCACTCAAGACTTGTAGAAGACCAAGACATTGGGAGATCCTCAGGGGCCCACTGGAAAGTACTCTGCCTAGAGTCACAGAGTGAGGTCCAAGAAGGTCAGGTGTTGTTCATGGGGCTTGAACTCTGGGCCTGGATGCTGTCCCCTAGCTCTTCAGCTTGCCACTTGTGTCACAGGGCCAATTCCAGTATTCAGGAGGTTCCTTTTAGATCAGAGTCTCCTGGAATTCCTGCCTGGGGTTGGTTTTGAACCGTAATCCTCATATCTCAGCTTCCTGAGGAGCTAGGAGGAGAGGTGTGAGTCACTGGCACCTGGCTGATCTGACCTTTCAGTAGCTCCTGAAAGCTTTTCTTTATTTTTTTAGGTGCCAATGCTGGGGCTTGAACTCAGGGTCTGGCCTCTGGTCTCTTAACTTTTTCCCTCAAGGCTGGCACTCTACCACTTGAGCCACAGCTCCATTTCTGGCTTTTGTAGTTAATCTGCAAGAACAGTCTCACTAACTTTTCTCACCTGAGCTGGCTTGACTCATGATCTCTGATCTCAGTCTTCTGAGTAGCTAGGATTTACAGGGGTTGAGCCACTTCTGGCATTGTGCTAGAAGCTTTTCTTAAGCAAGCATTCTTCCCTGTGTTTGCCTTGAATCCTCCATGCAAAGGAGGCCTGAGGGTCAGGAGGTGTGAAAAATAGGCTTCCAGCCACAGGAAATGGCTGGAGTCCATGGTGAAAAGCCAAGCTAATCTTCCCCCTGGGCCCCATTCTGGGAACCCACCATTTGCCCTACCTGTGTCTCAACAAACCTTGATCCAGCCTTGAATGTTCTGCCAGAATGTCTGAAGCCATAGAACCTTCATTCCACCTACACCACTTGCTCCATACGACACATAAGGACCTTTGCCCATGATGGACCTTCTGCCTGAGGCTCTCTGTCCAGTTCCATGCCTTAGAACTCCTGTGGAATTTTGGCACTGGTTATATCACCTCCTGGAGCAAATCTTTCCTTCCCTTCTCCCTTTTTTTTATTATTAAGTTGCTATAGACAAAACGTGCAGGGTGACTGGCAAATGCTCTATCTTGGTGTGTTGTGTGTGCATGTGCATGTGTGCACCCACGCGAGCATGCGCGCGTGTGCGTGTGTGTGTGTGTGTGTGTGTGTGTGTGTGTGTGTGTGTGTGTGTGTGTGTGTGTGTGTGCCAGTCCTAATGTTTGAATTTATGGTCTGGACGTTGTCCTAACCCTGAGCTTTTGTGCTCAAGGCTAGCACTCTACTCTTAGAATCACTGCTCTACTTCTCACTTTTTGGGTGTTTAATTGAAGAAAAATGTCTCATATAGACTTTTTGTTAGTAATTGGGATCCTCAGATCTCAGCCTCCTGAGTAACTAAGATTACAGGGGTGAGCCAGCAGCACCTGCCTTCTACTCTACCTCTTACCTATAACCTTGGCCCTCCTCTGTGTCCCAGAAGAATATGTCTCACCAGACTCACTTTTTTTTTTCTTTTTGCCAGTCTTGGGGCTTGAATTCAGGGTCTGGGTATGTTCATGAGCTTCTTTTGCTCAAGGCTAGCACTCTCTCACTTAAGCCACAGTGCCACTTTTGGCTTTTTCTGTTTCTGTGGTACTAAAGAATGAAACTCTTCATTTGTGCTATGTAAGCACTCTATCACTAAGCCACATTTGCAGCCCACTTCTAATGGGAATTATGAGAGTGGGATTTATTGAATTACCCCTTTTGGCGCAGAAATAGCTGATTATTTCATGTCTATGCCAAGATTTGGGACTAGCTTTTGACTTGGCAATGAAGAATGATAGATGAGTGATAGCCACCAGGCCCCAGAGGTCTAGGCTCACATCCTACACAGGGATAGAGATGATGCAGAGAGAACCTTGGACAACTCCTCCAACCTAGGGACTGTGGACTCTCTGGAAGCAGTGGCTGGCTGCAAAGTGTCCCAATGGGATGCCTCAGACAGAACATTATGCACCCGTTGCACACACTAGCCCAGGCAAAGCCTTCAGGTCTTCAGTTATTAAATGGCAGAGGGTGCTTTGTTCAAGCTGCTGGCTCACACTTAGTACTCTATGAGGGCTTGTCCCAGTTTGACCAGGTTGGGGTGGCTGGGGACCGGGCAACCTGCTGAATGCCCATCATCCATACAGAGATCCATGTAGTTATTGCCTCCTTTTTGGGGGAGGGCAGGTACTCTATTGCACTATGATCCTAGGCCCTGCTCTTGAGCTCCTTTTGCTCAAGGGTAGCACTCTGCCATTGAGTCACAGCCCCATTCATGTTTATTTTTCTGGTGATCTCTTGGAAAGAAGAGTGTCCTAGACTTTCCCATCCCATCTGAATTTAAATTGGTATTTTCTACATCACAGCCTCCTGAGGAGCTAGGGTTATAGGCAGGAACCAATGGCACCTTACTTTATTTTCTTCTTGTTATTTTTTTCAATTTTAACAGTCTGAAATTTTCACCGTGTCATTCGAAATAAACTACCGAGGTCTGGAGTTCAAATGCTAGGACTACCACCCACAAATGGAGGGAGATCCTGAAAAACCCATTTCTGTTCATGTGAATGCTAACGGAATGTTATAAAAATGATAAATGTGCCGTTGATTCATGATTCTATTTTAGAATGCCTCTCAAAAAATATTGGATTTATGTCTTCCATTCTAGCACCATGGTATGATTAAGGGTATTGAATGATTTTTAATTAATACTTTTATAAGTATTCAACAGTAATATTTCATTAAATGGAGGCATAATTTAATAACTAATAATTGGTAATAATATATATAATTTAATTACCTCACAGTCCCTCTCTTTGTATATATATATATATATATATATATATATATATCTACACATGTCTCTATCTATATCTATCTATCTATCTATCTATTTATCTGTCTATCTATCTAAATATCAAGCACTCCTGTGGCTTGATCACAGGTCCTCAGAACTTCCTGGCAGCTCAGTTTCCCAGAGGCTGGTCTGCTAAGACTGTGACCCCATTTATGGACTGGGCATTCTAGGCTGTGAGCTGAAATCCCAGCATGGCCAAAAATTTATTCATGGAATAAGAAGCCAATATTAGCACATTGTTTTCCTTTTCTGTGAAAGTCCATGGTCTCAGTATGATGTATAATCCATATCTACATATATCCTATGTGATATGATGTAATAAAAGAAATGTTATATGTGTAATAATGCTAAATAAATAAGGGTAATAAATGTCATATTTCTGCAAAATTTTGATCAATCAACTTCAACAATTCATCCAAAAAATCATATACCACGATCAAACAAGATTCATTTCAGAGATGCACAGCTGGTTCAATATATGCAAATCAATTAATATAATTCATCACATCAACAGGAGCAAGGATAAGAACCACATGGTTATCTCAATAGATGCACAAAAAGCAATTGCCAAGATCTAACACCGCTTTATGATGAAGGTGTTGGAAAAATTAGGAATCCATGGAACATTCCTCAATACAATAAAGGCAATATATGACAAACCTACAGCCAGCATTATTCTTAATGGTGAAAAATTAATGCCATTTCCTCTTAACTCAGGAATGAGACAAAGAGGTCCACTCTCTCCACTTCTTTTGAATCTAGTATTAGAATACCTAGCTACAGGAATAAGACAAGATGTAAACATAAATGGGATCCAAATAGGGAAAGAAGTAAAACTCTCCCTCTTTGCACATGACATGATCTTGTATTTAAAGAATCCCACAGACTCCACTCCCAAATTACTCAAGCTGATTCAAAACTTTGGCAAAGTAACAAGATATAAAATTAACCCTCAAAAATCATTGACTTTTCTGTATGCCAACAATGAGAAAAGTGTGGCTGAAATTAGGAAATCGACTCCATTTGTAATAGCCCCACAAAAAAATAAAATATCTAGGAATTAACCAAAAAAGTGAAGGAGCTCTATGATGAAAACTTTAAAAAGTTGAAAAAGGAAATCAAAACAGAATTTAGAAAGTGGCAAAAACTCCCATGCTCCTGGATTGGAAAGATCAACCTCATGAAAATGGCAATACTTCCCAAGGCTGTCTATCAATGAGATACCTATCAATATTCCAACCTCAGTCTTCAAGGAAATAGAAGACGCACTCCAAAAATTTATATGGAACAACAAACGATCCCAAATAGCAAAAATGATCCTCAACAGAAAGAACAGTGCTGGAGGAATATAAATACCAAATTTCAAACTCTACTACAAAGCCATAGTAATCTAAACAGCTTGATACTGGCACAAGAACAGACCTCAGGACCAATGCAATAGAATTGAAAACGCAGAAATGAACTTACAGACCTATAGCCATCTAATCTTCGATGAGGGAGCTAAAAAAATAGAATGAAAAAAGACAGCCTTTGCAGTAAATGGTGGTGGCAAAATTGGTTAACTACTTTTAGAAAAATAAGCTAGGTCCCTATATATCACCGTGCACCAGAATCAACTCCAAAAAGATCAAAAACCTCAGAGTCAAAGCAGACACTCTGAAAACATTATAGGGTGTAATAGGAGAAACCCTAGGTCTACTTGGCACAGGCTGAAATTTTCTTAATAAAGAGCCGGAAAAGCAACAAATCAAAGAATGGTTGGACAAATGGGATGGCATGAAATTGCAGAGCTTCTGCATGGCAAAGGACATAGCTAGTAAGATCAATCAAAGCCCACGGATTGGGAGAAAATCTTCACTAGTCATACAATGGACAAGAGTCTCATATCTAAAGTATACCTAGAACTCAAAAAGTTAAATCCTCCAAAAACAAATCTTTAAAGAAACAACTGCCCAATAAATAAGTGGGCTAAAGACTTTAAGAGAAACTTCTCTGAAGAGGAAAGAAGGATGGCCAATAGACACCTGACGAAATGTTCAACCTCCTAGCCATTAAAGAAATGCAAATCAAAAGAACATGAGATACCACCTCACCCCAGTTAGAAAGGCTATAATCAAGAACTACAATAACAACAGGTGCTGGAGCGGATGTGGACAGAAGGGGACCTTACTGCATTGTTGGTGGGAGTGTATACTTCTTCAATGACTTTGGAAAGGAGTATGCAGGTTCCTCGAAAGATTCCACATAGAGCTCCCCTATGACCCAGCAATTTCACTTTTGGGCATTTACCCAAATGTTCACAAACAAGACCACACTAAAGCTACCAGCACGACTATGTTTATTGCAGCATTATTTACCATAGCTAAGATATGGTACCAGCTCAGATGCCACTCAGTAGATGAATGGATCAAGAAAATGTGGTATATATACACAATGGAATTCTATGCCTCCATCAGAAAGAATGACATTGCCCCATTGGTTAGGAAATGGAAAGACTTGGAAAAATTATATTAAGTGAAGTAATCCATGTCCAAAGAAACATAGGTCCCATGGTTTCCCTCATTTGCAATATCTAGTATATGTCTGAGTCAAGCAGAAAAGGTCAAATAAATTGATTTCCCGGAAATGAACCCTAAGATATGTATTCAAATGTGTTTTTTCTTTCATGTGATTGTTTCTAACACATTTATAAGATTATTTCTTTGTTGCTTTCTATGTCCCTCCCCACTTTATAACCTCTGCTTTCACTGTATTTGATGTCGGTATAATTTGTGGAGGGGAAGGGAAAAAACAAATTGTTTAAATAGGGATACAGGTGGACCCATTGCAACAATGAAATGTACAAGTCATTATGTCAAAATATGATCTTTACAACTGTGGTAGAGGGGGTGCTTGGAACGATGATTGTGTGGGGGGGTGAGGGGCGGGGAGAGAATGGGAAAAGATAGGAAGGGGAAACAAAAAGGAAGAGGCTACGATGCTTGATAAGAAATTTACTCATTATCTTGCCCATGTAATTGTAACCCCTCTGTACAGTATTTTCACAATGTAAAATAAAAGAAAATAAGTACCAATTAAAATAGTAGTTAGTGTATGATTATATAAAACTACATTGACTAATTTTCAATTAATACTTTATTATTTATTCAATCATGTTACTTAAAAAAAGAAGGAATAATTTAAATGCCAATAATTTGTAATAATATTTTATATGCAATTTCCTAGTATATATCTCTCTTGCTATATATATATATATATGCATCTATTTATCTATCTATCAATCTACATATTTATGTGTTCATACACTTGTCAGTCATCGTGCTCATTTGTAGATTGCTCACCTACTATGTACAAAGCCCTGAGTTCGATTCTTCACTCCCTTGTGCACAGAAAAATCTAGAAGTCGTGCTGACGCTTAGGCAGTGGAGCACTCGCTTTGAGCATAAAAGCTTCGGGACTGTGTCTAGACCCTTTCTCAAGACCCAGGACTGGCACCAAAAAAATAAAATAAAATAGAATGTTCTGACTGCAACAATATAAGGATAGTTCTGCAAATACCTCATCACAGAACAAGCATGGAGTCTGGTGCTTGCAGCTGCCATCTTACCTGACTTAGCCAGAGATAAATCACTGCAACCCAGCTCCACGGAACCAGAAGTTGCTGGTTCACTCACCACTGTCATCCAAGATACTCGGGGGCTGATCTGTGAAACTCTGAGCTGTGGTTCACAGTAGTAGAGCTCTAGCCTTGAGCAAAAGACCTTAGAACAGTACCCCCAAATTTTCAGTGCATTCCCCATGGCTCTTTGCAACAGAGAGTTATGATCTAGGTGTCTGTAGCTGAGGTCTGTCACCCTGCCTACTCAAGAAACTGAGATGTGAGGATCTGGGTTCTAAACTATACCAGACACAAAAGTTCCCATGAGACTATTATCTCCTATTCACCACTTAGATACTTGAAATGGAAGCTGGGCACCAGTGACTAATGCCTGTCATCCTAACTACTCAGGATCCTGAGAGCTGAGGATCATGGTCCAAAGCCAGCCTGGGCAGGAAATTCCTTGAGATGGACAATTCTCTCCAGTGACCCACCAAAAACCTGAAGGGGTGCTGTAGCTCAAGTGGTAGAGTGCTTGGTTTTAGCTGAAAAGCTCTAGGATAGACAGCACCCAGGCCTAGACTTCAACTCTTCCAACTTACAAGAAAAGAAAAGAAACAAACAAACCAAAAGAGGAGTGGTTAGAGTGCTTTGCATGTATGAATCCCTGGAATTGAATCCTCAGTACCACATCACTAGAAAAAAGCCTGAAGTGGCCCTGTGGCTCAAGTGGTAGAGTGCTACCCTTGTACAGGAGAAACTCAGGAACCATGCTCAGGTCCTGAGGTCAAGTTCCAGGACAAGTGTATGCACACACACACACACACACACACACACACACAGATACCAGAAGTGAAGCTGTGACACCAAATGGTGGTAAAGCACTGAGCTTCTGTTCTGAGCTCATGGTCAGCACCCAGGTCCTGTGTTCAACCCCAAAAGCTAGCCATCCAGGGCTCAACTAGGATAGGTCAAAGGTTTCAAAATCTGATGCACTTCACCAGCCTTAGATGATAGAAAACTTTGGGATTTTGCACAAGTGCTTAGATTTAGCAAGCTTCTGGAATCCTAGGGAGGCACCATTGCCAATTAGAAATTTTTTCATTAGGTTCAGCTCCCTTATTGTCTGCCAGAAGGACCCATGAATTAATTGGAGCAGGTTATTTCAATACTGGAACATAATCTAACAAAGACAGGATAAGTGCAGGGAACTTGGCCTGCCACAGGAGGTGGCACAAATGAAAGCTTCCTGGGGAGAGAGATAGCTTAGAGTACAAAGAAGCCTTTTTCTCCTGGCCTTCAAATTTTGCCTACACTCATCCTCACTAATTGGCTCAGATGGAATTGTTTGTTACACAGCTCTACAGGAGGGGGGCCTTTTTGTCTGTCTGTCCAGACCTGGAGGCAGACTTCCTCCAGCAGCCTGGAGTGCACAGAAACCCTCAGGCTACACTGGGAACAGTGACGGGAGCCCGGGAACATGCACTGTTTTGAAAGCAGTCTCTGTGCTATGAAATCATTCTATTCAAAGCAAATTTCCTAGCTGAGTGCCTTTCAACATAGCTATTGTGGATCTTTACCAATAGAAATACATGCATACATACATGGGGAGACATGGATTTACTACTTTTTCTTTTTTGGCAGGTCCGGGGCTTGTACTATGAGCCTAGTCACTCTCCCAGAGCTCCTTTTGTTCAAGAGTGGTGCTCTGCCCTTGAGTTTCAGTCCCACTCCTGGGTGTTTATATTCCTGTGATCCCTTAGAAATAAGAGTGTCCTGAACTTTCCTGTCCCGACTGAATTCAAGCTGCCATTCTCTACCTCTCAGCCTCCTGAAGAGCTAGGATTACAAGCATGAGCCTCTGAGACCTGGCTTTCTTTTATTCTTGATGTTCTTTGTTTTATCATGACAATCTGAAATCTTCACAGTGTCATACTAATGGTTTGCATTTCGAAGTAAACTACCGAGGCCTGGAGTTCAAATGCCAGGACTGATACCTACAAATGGAGGGAGATCTTGAAAAAATCATTCCTATTCATGGGAATGCTTAATGGACTGTCATAAAAGTAACAATTAAATTTCACAGTCGTTCATGATTCTCCTAAAGAATGCCACACAAAAAGTATTGGATTATGTCTTTCATTCTAGCACCATGGTATGATTCTCTTAATTAAAGAATACTGACTACTTTTACATTAATGCTTTAATAAGTATTAAACAATGATACTTTATTAAATGGAGGCTTAATTTAATAACTAATAATTCACAATATATATTATTCAATATCCTCATATTGTCTCTCTCTCATATATATATATATAGAGAGAGAGAGAGCAAACTACACATCTATCTATCTATCTATCTATCTATCTATCTATCTATCTATCTATCTATCTATCTATCTATCTATATCTATATCTAAATCTAGGCCACTATGATGGCTTGATCACACATCCTCAGAACTGGCTGGCAGCTCAATTTGCCAAAGGCTTTGTCTACAACTGACACTTTCATGAATTGGGCATTGTGGGTTGCGAGTTCATATCCCAGCATGGCCAAAAATTTATAGGTGGAGTAATAAGCGAATTTTGACATTTTTTTTCCCTTCTCTGTAAAAGTCCTGGGTCTCAGTATGATGTAAAATCCATGTGCAAATATATCCATGTGATAAAGATGTAATTAATGAAATAAATATTATATATGTAATAATAGTAAAATAAAGAATAAATAGATAAGGATAATAAATGTCATATGGGGTAAACCCATGTATGTAAAAAGATTTCATACATGAATATTATTTTTTCCAGTGCTGTGGCTTGAATTTGGTCCTGGAAATTGGTCTGAATTTCTTGTTTTCAATGACGGTGAGCTTCCTGTCCCCCAGAGTGCCACAGAGATACCCAGACGCTGAGTTCAAATCCCAGGCCTGCAAAAAAATGGTGCAAATTCCAAACCAGTGCCTTATTTTTTTTGGCCAGGCCCGGGGCTTGAACTCAACTAGTAGCAACTCTGCCTCAGTTTTGATCATCCTAGGCTGGGGTGCAACCTCTGGACCCACAGCCCATCTTGAGATCCCAGGACCCAAGTTTAAATCTCGGGACTGGCAAAAAAAAAAAGTGAAGGGCTGGGAAGGTGGCTCAATAGGAGAGTGCTTGCCTTGCATGCATAAGGCCTTGGGTTGGATTCCTCAGCACCATATAAGCAGAAAAAAGCCAGAAGTGGTGCTATGGCTCAAGTGGTAGAACGATAGCCTTGAGCTGAAGATTTGAGGGACAGCACCCAGACCCAGACTTCTGGCCCCACAACAGACCAAAAAAAAAAAAAAGACGGGGAAAAAAGGAGAAGTATAAAACTGGGAAGTTCCGGAAGGCAATTTTACATTGTTTTTTTCCTTTGCATTGTGACCATCCTGGGTCTAAATGACAGGACCCGAAAAGTGTACATGACCTTGCATTGTTGAAGTTTGGTGGGCTATCAGGAAAGTCACAGCCTAAACCAGCAACCTAGGTCCGGGGTTCGGATCCCGGGACTGCTACCTACAAATGGCAGGAGATCCTAAGAAACACATTTCAATAGTCATCCATATGAATGGAATGTTGTAAAAGTAACAATTTCATTAGTATTTAGTGTATGATTATATTAAAATTATACACAATAATCATAGTACATTGACTAATTTTCAATAAATATTTCATTATGTATTTAACCATGATACTTAAATAAAGGAAGAAATAATTTATCGATAATTAATAGTAATATAGTATATATAATTTAATAATATACAGACATCTCCCTCTTGTTTTATGCATATATATGTATATATAAAACAATCTACATATCTAAGTCTCCACTTGTCACTCCTGGGGTTCAGTGGTAGAGTGCTCGCCTAGTATGTATGAAGCCCTGGGTTTGTTTCCACACTATCACATGCACAGAAAAGCCAGAAGTGGTGCTGTCACTCCAGCACCAAAAAATCAAGTTAGAACGTGCTGACTGAAAGTATAGAAGGCTAGGACTTCAAATACCTCATAACAGAGCAAGCCGAGGGTCTGAAGCTCATGGCTGCCATCTAACCTGACAGCCAAAGGTCAACTGCTGCAAACCAACTCTATTTAGACAGACATTGCTGGCTCACCCCTAGCTGCTTGGGGGATGAGATCTGACACTGGTGGGTTGAAAACTCAGCCCTGGCAGGAAGTCTGTGAGACTCTGAGCTGTGGCTCAAAGTGGTAGAGCTCTAGCCTTGAGGAAAAGGTCTTAGGACAGTACCCCCAACCTATGAGTGAGATCCCCGAAGCGGACGACCCTCCCCCCCATTAACCACCCATCTGTATTGTTAGATGTGAACTTGTGTGGTTTGTGACGTGTTTCTGAAAGAATGGTGATACTGATGAAAGCACCCGAATTCTAATGACAGCTTGTGGGATACAGCTATGTAATGAGCCCTTCCTGGGATGCTGGGTGCTGAGTCCTTCACGGGTTGCTGTATGCCGAGTCCTTCACAGGGTGCTATGCTATGAGCCCTTCATGGGGTGTATTCTTTCATCTGGACCTTGTTAGAGCTCCACAAGTAAGATGATTGTGCTGATGAGAAAGTTGAAGCTCAGATATGTCCCCAAGGCAGGGTCAAATTTATGTATATACTGAACTCTACTGACTTGTCTCCTGCAGACAATTGTTTGGTTTAGTTTTCTCCATCATGAACATTCAACTTAGAGCCTAGGTACTGACTTTCCTCTTGGGCTCATGGCTAGTGCTCTACCTGTGAGCTAAGGACACCTTTGCAGCAAAGTGTGTCTTTAGCTGAAGTCTGTCATCCTGCCTTCTCAGGAAGCTGAGGTTCTGGGTTCCAAACAATCCCAGACACAAAAGGTCCCATGAGAATATTATCTCCTATTCACCACTTAGAAACTTGAAGTGGAAGCTGGGCATTGGTGACTCATGCCTGTCATCCTAGCTACTCAGGATCCTGAGAGCTGAGAATCACAGTCCAAAGCCAGCCTGGGCAGGAGATTCCTTGAGATGCTTATCTCCAGTGAACCACCAGAAAGCCTGAAGGGGCACTGTAGCTCAAGTGGTAGAGTGCTAGACTTGAGGACCCAGTCCCAGACTTCAACTCCTCCAACTACAAGGAGAGAAAGAAAGAAACCTGAAGTGGAGTGCTGGGGATGTTTCTTAGGGGTAGAGTGCTTTGCATGTATGAAACCCTGGGTTTGAATCCTCGGTACTACATCCCTAGAAAAAAAAAGCCTGAAGTGGTTCTGTGGCTCAAGTGGTAATGCACTATCCTTATACAGGAGAAACTCAGGTACAGAGCTGAGGTACTGAGTTCAAGCTCCAGGACTGGTGTTTACACACACACACACACACACACACACACACACACACATACACACACACACACACACACACACACACACACACACACACACACACACACACACACACACACACACACACAAAGATACCGTAAGTGAAGCTGTGACACTAAATGGTAAAGAAAAGAGCTTCTGCTCTGAGCTCATGGTCAGCACTCTGGCCCTGTGTTCAACCCCAAAATATAAACACCCAGAGCCCAACTAAGAGAGGGCAAAGGTTTCAAAACCTGATTAGTTTCACCAGCACTAGATGACAGGAAGCATTGTGATTTTGCACAAATGCTTAGAGTTAGCATCCGGAAAACTAGGGAGGCACCTTTGCCAATTAGGAATCTTTTCATTAGGTTCAGCTCGCTTGTTTTTTGCCAGAAGGACCCTTAAATTAATTGTAGCAGTTTGTTTCAACACTGGAACATAGTCTAACAAAGACAGGAAGAGTGCAGGGAACTTGGACTGCCCCGAGAGGCAGCACAAATGAAGGATTCCTGTCAAAACAAAGCACTAGGGAGAGAGATAGCTTGGGGTACAAATAGGCCTTTTCCTCCTGGCCTTCAGATTCTGCCCTCATCCTCATTCATTGCTCATCCTCAGTAATTGTTCCGGATGAATTGTTTGTTACACAGCTGTTCAAGAGTGAGGCCTTTTGTCTACCTGTTCCAACAATGAGGCAGACTTCCTCCAGCAGCCTGGGGTGCACAGAAGCCCTCAGGCTACTCTGGGAACAGTGAAGGGAGCCCCAGAACATGCACTGTCTTGAAAGCACTCCCTGTGCTGTGAAATCATTCCATTCAAACCTTTCTTCACAGCAACTCTAGATGGTCACTGATAGAAATACATGCATACATACACAGACACATAGAGTTACTGGCTCTATTTTTGTGGCAGGTCCTGAGGCTTGAACTGTGACCCCAGGCACTGTCCCTGAGTTCCTTTTTCTCAAGGAAGCACCATATTGTGTCTTAACCCATGATTACCCTACGCTGGTTTGCAGCATTTACACCCACAGATGATCTAGTCATCCTAGGACCCCAGTTAAACTCCCAGCACTGGCAAAAATATAGATGAGGAAAAAACCAGCAAGTATTACACAACTGTTTTACCTTTGTTTCCTTTGCACTGTGACCACCATGGGTCTCAATGACTCAGCTTGAAAATTGTATGTGACCTTGCATGGCCAAAGGCTCACAGATTGTTGGTAAAGCCTAAGCCCCACCCAGATACCTATGCCGTGAGTTCTATCCTCGGACTGCCACCTACACACAGCTGAAGATCCTAGGAAACTCGTTCCTATCTATAGGAACATTAATAGAATATTTGACATGTACAAATTGAATTACTATTTATCTAGTCTTTCTAGTATAATATTGTACGCATAAATATATAAATATAAATAAAATAAAAAATGATATATAATTATGATTAATTAATGGAGGCATAATATTAGACCAAATAATTGGTAGTAATAGAATATATAATTGGTAGTAATAGAATATATAATTGGTAGTAATAGAATATATAAAAATAAGATGTAGACATCACTTTATATAGAGTTATACACTAGATTCTACATAAATGTCTGTCTCTCTCTGTATACATTTATTTATAGATGTATATTCATATGTAAATACACACACACTGCAATCTACATATCTATCTTTTTATATATTGGCCACTCCTAGGGCTTCATCTCAGGTCCTGAAATTTGCCTGAAAACTTCATTTGCATCAGACTGGTGTGCTAACATTGACCCATTCATGAAGTTGGCCTGCTAGGTTTTGAGTTCAAATCACAGAACTGCCAAAAACTTAATCCTAGTGGAAGAAGCCAATTGTCCCACTTGTTTTCCTTATGGGTGTCAAAATTCCTGGGTCTCAGGAATGATGTATAATACATAGGCAAATTTATGTCCTATGTAATAGGATGTAAAAAATGTTATATGTGTAATCATACTCACTAAAATACATAAGAAATACATAAAAATAAAATAAAATGAATAACTACACTAACTGCAATATAACTAAACATGGGTATGCAAATATAAATCATGTATTTAAAATGTATATGAATATTATTTTTTGAGTGCTAAGACTTGAATTCAGGCCCTGGGAACAGGCCTGACTTTCTTGTCTTCCAGCATGGTGAGCTTCCCCTTCCCCGACAATGCTGCAGATTTTCCCAAAGTCTGAATTCAAATCCCAGGCCTGGCAGAAAAAATGGCGTGAATTCCAAGCTAAGAAGCCTCATTATTTTATAAATATTTTTAATGAATTTATTTATTTATTTATTTTTATTTTGTCAAGCACAGGGCTTGAACTCAGGTTGGGGCAACTCTGCCTCCACTTTGATCGCTCTAGGCTGGGGTGCAACCACTGGACCCACAGCTGAACCTGGGTTCCTGGGCCCCAAAGATTTACAGGAAAAAGATAAATAAAATGACACGGATAAAAATCTGGCAACTTGCAAATGGCTATCTGTTTTACATTTGTTTTTTTTTTTTTTGCAAGGTGACCATCTTAGGTCTGAATAACATTGATGAAAAGTTTTGTAACCTGACATTGCTGAAGGCTGGTGGGCTACCAGGCAAGCCATAGGTCAACACAGCAACATAGGCCCTGTGATCAAGGCCCGGTCCTGACCCCTACCAATGGTGGGAGATCCTAAGAGTCTCATTCCTATTCATAGGAATACTGATAGAAGATTATGAATGTCAAGATTAAATTAGTTGTTCCTGAATGATACTACTATAAAAGTAGTGATTTTAGGAGGCTGATGGATTTTAATGAATATTTTGACACATTAAAAGAATACTATTAATTACATGGATGCAATAGTTCTGTGACAGTGGTTGATTAAATTAATAATTCATTAAGAATGAACACAATAATACTAATGACATGGGGGCATAATAAATACCCAAGAATTGTTAAAAATGTAGTCTATATAACTGAAGAATATATAAACATCTCTGGTACTCTATAAAGATCTATATTTATTTGTGTACTACCATCCGCATGTCAATCTGTCTTATTTTGTCAACCCCTGGGGCTGGATCTCAGGTGCTGGTAACTGCTTGTCAGCTCCATATGGCCCAGGTTGGCCGTGCTGACACTCGCCCATTCATGAATTGGGCTTTGTAGGCTTTGAGTTCAGATGCCAGCACTCACAAAAATTGAATCGTGGAGTAAGAAGCACTGGTGACACATGTTTTCCTTTTCTGTGAGCGTCTGGGTGTCAGGTATGAAGTTTCATACATAGGCAAATCTATATCCCATGTAATAAATGTAATAAATATTCCATGTGTAATAACAGTCAATAAAATAAATGGTAAATAAATGAATAAAACTACAAATAAAATGCATAACTTCACTAAGCACAATATGGGGTCAACATACAGGGCTCATTCTCATTGGCTGGGAACTGCCTAGCAGCTGAATTGGCTAGAGGCTGCTGTGCTGACAGTCACTCATTCATGAGCTGAGCCTTCTAGGCCCTGAGTTTAGATCCCAGCCCAGCCAAAAATGCAATCTTGGAGTAAGAAGTCAAGAGTGACACATATTTTCCTTTTCTATGAAATTTCTCTGTGCCAGGTAGGATGTATAATTCGTATGCAAATCTATATACTATGTAATAGAATGTCATAAAGGTAAAACTGTCATAGGTGGAAAAATGGTCACTACAATAAATGAAAAACAGATTGAATTTGTAAGGTCCATTCCTGGACGACGAACAGACCTCGCCCAGTACCTGCGTTACCTAGGCAACTGGGATACCTGGAAGAGGTCACGTCCGCATCTGCTGAGCGTTACCTAGGCAACTGGGATACCTGGAAGAGGTCACGTCCGCATCTGCTGAGGTCACATCCTAACCTGATGTGGCCACACCTTTCTCCCACCTGATCCCACTTCCCTTTACCTGGACACACCCTTCCCCGCCCCCTACCCTATATAAGGCCTAAACCGCCGCCAGACCGCTCTCTCTTTTTTTCTTTTGCCAGCCGCGTGGAGTGCCAACCTTGCCTGGTCCCAGCAGGTCTACTGAATAAACCCCTTACCTGAATACCACGTGCGTGGTGCAGTTTCAGTTCTTACTCGGTCACCTCTTTTTAAAAACCTAACATAAATGGTGCCGTGACTCGGATAAAGGGCTTAAAGTCAGGACAGCCGAGATTCCTCTCTGTTTTTTTTCTTTTTTTCATTTTTGTTTTTCCCTTTTTGCTCTGAGGAATACCCACAGTTCTGACGGCCTTTTATGAACCCGTCTATCTGCTGCGGACACAGTGCATCAATTCTATTGCTGGCCTCTGCATCTTCCTCGACACTTCTACATTTTGGTGAGTGACCTGCTCCCTAAGGGGTCTCTGTCGTTCAGTCTCTTTACAGATACCACGCCGGAGAACCTACTAGGCCTTTACTTGACTCCGGTTGTTCGTCACTTCTCTCTAGAGGGCTCGGTGGTAAATTGGGACACCGCTTCCATTCAGTAAGCCCTCCTTCACTCACTAAATTTTTCCCCCTACGTTTTTCTCTTTTGCATTTCTAATGGGTTGTTGTAAGTCACGCCCAAAGGAGGAAACTCCATTGAAATGCCTCCTGCGTTCCCTGGATGTCTTGTCTATTGACTGCATCGACAAGAAACGCCTGATTTATTATTGCACTCAAGTTTGGCCACAGTACCAACTGGATAATCGTTCTCGATGGCCCAGAGATGGGACTTTGGACTATGTCATTCTCAGAGATTTAGACGATTTTTGCCGTCGTAATGGTAAATGGTCTGAGGTCATTCATATTCAGCCATTCTTTGCTCTCCGGGACAACCCGGCCCTATGCCAATCATGCCCGGCCTTTCCACTCCTCCTGGCACGTGGAGAACCCAACTCTAGCGCAGGGCTCCCTCCGGAGCCTGAGGTGCCTGACCCTCTTTTTGACTCTGCCCCTCTTCCTGCTGAGCATCTGGTGCCTTCCCCACCTTCTTCACTCTCCTCTCCTTCACCCTCTATCTCCTCCCCCCCTGCAGCTCACACCCGGTCTCGCACTGGTGGCACACAACCTCCACCAGACCCCCTGTGCCCTTTGCGAGAGGTGGCAGGGGCTGAAGGTGTAATTAGGGTGCATGCGCCATTCTCAATGTTTGATATTGCTCAGATTGAGAAGCGGCTGGGATCTTATGCCCAAGATTCTAATAATTATGTCAAGCAGTTTAAGAACCTGGCTCAGACCTATGACCTTACTTGGCAGGACATATATCTAATGCTATCCTCTACCCTTACTGCTGAGGAAAAAGAAAGGGTGTGGACTGCAGCCCAGGCACATGCCGATGAAGCTCACCGCCTAGATATTAACTTTCCAGTGGGAGCAACAGCTGTGCCTAGGGAAGAGCCCAATTGGAATTATCAACATAATGCTCCTGGGCGGGAAAGCAGAAATAGGATGATAACTTGCTTAGTGGCTGGCCTTCAAAAGGCAGCCTATCTTCCTGTTAATTACGACAAATTAAACCACATTACTCAAAGGCCCAATGAAAACCCGGCGGAATTTCTTGAACGCCTTACAGTAGCGCTCCAGCGCTATACAAGGCTGGACCCAGAGTCACCAGAGGCTAAGGTGGTTCTCAATACTCATTTTATTGCCCAATCAGCCCCCGATATTAGAAAAAAGTTAAAAAAGGCTGAGAACGGTCCTCAGACCCCTCAACGAGATCTGGTGAGTATGGCATTTAAAGTTTTCAATAATCGAGAGGAACAGGAGATTGCCGATAAGACAGCCCGTGAGAGGGAAAACTATCAAATCCTGGCTGCTGCCATCCGGCCTCCTCTGAGGAGACGCACCCAACAAACACCACCTGGAGCATGCTTCAAGTGTGGGCAAGAGGGCCACTGGGCGAAATTCTGTCCCTCACCACGACCTCCACCTGGACCCTGCCCAAGGTGTGGACAACAAGGACATTGGGGAGTCGATTGCCCCTCCTCACCTCCACAAGGTAGGCCAGCCCCTCCCCCACCCCGCCCACCCAGGCAGGCGGAGCCAGACCGGTCGGAGATTTTCTGCTTGGCTACAGAATGAAGGTGCCCAGGGCCACCTGCTCCCAACAACCAGACCATCACAATGACGGAGCCCAGGGTGTGTTTCTATGTAGCCGGTAAGTTAATATCTTTTCTCTTGGATACGGGAGCGACTTACTCGGTGCTATGTCAATATACAGGCAAGACTTTTCCCTCCCAGATCTCGGTGGTGGGTGTAGATGGCCTACCTACCTGTCCCCCAACTACGGGACCAGTATCATGTAAAATAGAAGACTTTCCTTTTTCACACTCCTTCCTAATCCTACCTCACTGTCCTACCCCACTCCTAGGAAGGGACTTGCTCTCTAAATTTCAGGTCTCCCTTTCATTCCATATCCCCAAACAGCCCACACCTGTTCTACTTTTGTCTTTAGATGAACCTCCACCTGTAACTTCCCAACTAAATCCTTTCCCTTTACCTCCAGATCTTGTCAACCCTCTTATCTGGGATACTTCCACTCCTACTATGGCTAGACACCATACTCCTGTCCTCATTAAACTTAAAGACCCTACCCATTTCCCTGGTACTTCCCAATACCCCATTTCCCTTAGGCACAGGCAAGGTTTAAAACCCATCATCCTTCGCCTTCTTAAACAAGGACTTCTCAGACCCACTAACTCCCCCTTTAACACCCCTATCCTGCCAGTAGTTAAACCTGATGGGACCTATCGCCTAGTCCAGGACCTGCGCACTATTAATGCTGCAGTCCTTCCCATTCATCCTGTTGTGCCTAACCCATATACTCTCCTTTCACAGATACCTCCTGGTACCACCCACTTCTCGGTGCTGGACCTCAAGGATGCATTCTTCACAATCCCCCTGCATCCTGACTGCCAAGATTTCTTTGCTTTTACTTGGGTGGACCCAGACACTTCAAGGGCACAACAGCTGACCTGGACGGTCCTCCCTCAAGGGTTTCGAGACAGTCCCCATTTCTTTGGACAGGCTTTATCAAAGGATCTCCTCTCTCTTCAGGTGTCTCCTAGCATTGTTCTCCAGTATGTGGATGATCTTTTGCTTTGCAGCCCTTCCTTTGAGTTGGCTCGCCAACATACAGCTGACCTCCTCAACTTCCTGTTGACAAAAGGATATAGAGTCTCTCCTTCAAAGGCCCAGATAGCAAAGTCAGAGGTAACATACTTGGGTTTGTCCATAACTCCTACAGAGAGAAGAATTACCCTTGATAGAAAAGCCTACATTGAGTCTCTCTCTGTCCCACAGACCAAGGAGGACATTCTGTCTTTCCTGGGACTTGCAGGCTTCCTTCGTATTTGGATACCCGGTTTTGCTACATTGGCCAAACCTCTTTATGAGGCATCCAAAGGTTCCCTACTGGAGCCGCCAGACCCCACAAAGCCCATTGACACCCCATTTAAAGTTCTGAAGCAAGCGCTTCTTCGGGCTCCAGCACTGGCTCTACCTAACCTCAAGGAACCCTTTATACTCTATGTCACTGAGAAGTGGGGAATTGGCCTTGGGGTTCTTGGACAAATGTCAGGCCCCTCATTTAGACCTGTGGCCTACCTCTCAAAGCAGCTAGACCCAACGGTAAAAGGCTGGCCAGCATGTCTCCGAGCTTTGGCCGCAGCAGCCACCTTGGCACAGGAGAGCACAAAACTCACTTTTGGCCAACCCACTACCATTCGCTCTCCCCACAGACTAAAGGACCTTTTGTCTCATAAATCCCTGTCTTCCCTTTCCCCTTCCCGCCTACAGCTGTTTCATGTTACTTTTATTCAAAACCCTGACTTTTCACTGGAAAGCTGCTCCCCGCTCAATCCAGCCACCTTGCTTCCATCCAATTCTAACCCTCTTTCCCATTCCTGTACAGAGACCTTGGAGGAATTCACACCCCATTTTACAGGTATCTCGGAAACTCCTCTTCCTGACCCAGAAGACACCTGGTACATCGATGGCAGTTCCACATCTACCTCTTCAGGAAGCCGAGTTGCGGGCTATGCCATCGTTAATAACTCTACCATTCTTGAAAGCAGCCCTCTGCCCCCTAGCACTACCTCACAAAAGGCAGAACTTATAGCTTTAACTAGGGCCTTAATTCTAGCCAAGGGCCGGAAGATCAATATTTATACAGACTCAAAATATGCCTATCTTATTCTCCATTCTCATGCAGCAATTTGGAAGGAACGTGGCTTCCTGACCACCAAAGGGACTCCCATAACTAATGCCTCACTTATTCTTAAACTATTAGAAGCTGCTTCCCTTCCCCAACAGGTTGCGGTCATCCACTGCAGAGGACACCAGACAGGATTGGATGCCATTACAGTCGGCAATTCAAAAGCAGACCGGGAGGCAAAGCTAGCAGCCCAGAGACAACTCCAGGGACAACTTCCAGCTCCCTTGCTTCTGGTATTGCCTTCAATTCAACCCTCTTATACCCCACAGGAGATCGAGGAACTTATGCACCAGGGAGCCTCCCAGGAAGCACAGGGATGGTGGTCTCTGGAAGGACGAGTTGTTCTTCCTGAGACACAAGCAGACAGCTTTCTTTCCCAGGTTCACCAGGCGCTGCATATTGGATACAAGCCTCTCTCCCACCTTCTTAAACCTTTAATCCATTGCCCTAGCCTAACTACTCGACTAAAGGCTATTACCCAAGCCTGCCCCACGTGTTCTCTTACTTCCTCACAGGGTGGTCTCCGACCAGCTGCATTCCCCACACACCAAGCACGGGGACACACCCCAGGGGAAGACTGGCAGATAGACTTCACTCACATGCCCAGATGTAAGCGGCTCAAATACCTTCTAACTATGGTTGATACCTTTTCAGGATGGATTGAAGCCTATCCCACAACGTCGGAGACAGCTGACACAGTTGCCTCTGTCCTTATTAAAGAAATTATTCCTAGGTTTGGCTTACCCAGGTCACTTCAATCTGACAATGGACCTGCTTTCATCTCCAAAGTGACCCAACAGGTGGCATCCTCTCTAAACATCCAGTGGAATCTTCACATTCCTTATAGGCCTCAGTCTTCTGGAAAGGTTGAAAGAGCTAATGCGCTCCTTAAGACACAACTTACTAAACTTTCTCTAGAGCTCCAACAATCCTGGCCAGAACTGTTACCCCTGGCGCTCACCCGCTTACGTGTTTCTCCCCGCAGCCCTACTTTCCTCAGCCCCTTTGAGTTAATGTATGGAAGACCTTTTCTCCTAGGTAATTTCCCTACTGACAATACCAAAACTCCACTAATAGACTACCTTCCCGTCCTAACCTTTCTTAGGCACATGCTGCGCCAACATGCTGACCAGTGTCTCCCTCAGCCTCATCAAGGCCCCTTTCCCACTCCCCCAATTTTGCCTGGTGATCAAGTGTTTCTCAAGACCCTTAATCCATCTGGTTTACACCCTAAGTGGACAGGCCCTCACCAGGTTCTGCTGACCACCCCCACAGCAGTCAAGCTCAAGGGACAGCCACAGTGGATTCACCTGTCAAGAATAAAAAGGTCTCCTGCTCCTGCCCCTTCTATGCCAACACTGACTTCGAGGTACACCTGTTCCCCCCTTGGGCCTACCAAGGTAAGGCTATCTCGCATCCCTGAAGATCCGGGTGAGTAACACTGAGCTAATTGCTCTCCTCCCCAAAGACCTCACTACCTCATCCCTTAGGTCACCTCCAAGCCATGGACATCCAATCTTTTCTTTCCAGTAATATATTTGCTTTTCATCTTTGTTCAGCCCCCTGCCTGAGAAGACTTCCTCCAGACTTCATCGAAGAGACTCACTTCTTGCAGACATCATGGAACTGGCAGACCAGGAAGCAGTCACCTCCTACTAGGTCACCTCTCTTCCCCCCCCTTTCCTTTTTCAGCCATGCTTCTCCACCATGCTGGGTGGGACTACAGTTCAGTAACTTCTTTTCCTGCCTGAATAGCGCATGGTGTTCTTTTCATCTACCCAATAACTACCCCTTTTGTGTGAACCAAAGTGCCTTGACACCATGCGAGATTTTTCACCAATACCATTTCTGGCCTTCACATCCACGTCCACACCACTTCTCTACTCTGGTGAGTGAAACTACTCTACGGCTCTCTGTCACTCAGTCTCTGTCCAGACGTGGCGCCACGCCAGAGAGCTCCTACGGCCTTTAGCTGAAAGGCCGGTCACCTCTGAAGCCGAGGACGCTTGGCTTTGGGGGCTTGGCCATTTCTCTCTAGAGGGCTCTGGGGGAAGTCGGGACGCCGCTTCTGCCTGGTCAGCTCTTATTCACTCACCAGACTGACTCTACTTTTTGGCTTGTGCCCTGAAGAGTGTGACGCAGGCTGGGTCCCGGGGACCCTCCCCTCTAGGTTCCCTCTCAAAGGCTAGCCATTCTAGGTTTAAAAATTGTCAGAGTTTCCATTTGTTCAGGTTTCCGTCAATGCCTCATGAAACTTCTCCAGACTCCGTCCAACAGACTCGCCTCCTCCAGACTTCATCGAGGAATCAACACCCAAGTGACAGCTGCAGCCTGCTGCCTTCTCCCAGCATGGACCACATCCCAGCCTTTTACCCCTACGACGCCCCTTGCCAGCAGGAAGTAGCCAGAGAGAGTCTTCGCCCTTTTTCATAATTATCAAAAGGCTGGAATGTAAGGTCCATTCCTGGACGACGAACAGACCTCGCCCAGTACCTGCGTTACCTAGGCAACTGGGATACCTGGAAGAGGTCACGTCCGCATCTGCTGAGCGTTACCTAGGCAACTGGGATACCTGGAAGAGGTCACGTCCGCATCTGCTGAGGTCACATCCTAACCTGATGTGGCCACACCTTTCTCCCACCTGATCCCACTTCCCTTTACCTGGACACACCCTTCCCCGCCCCCTACCCTATATAAGGCCTAAACCGCCGCCAGACCGCTCTCTCTTTTTTTCTTTTGCCAGCCGCGTGGAGTGCCAACCTTGCCTGGTCCCAGCAGGTCTACTGAATAAACCCCTTACCTGAATACCACGTGCGTGGTGCAGTTTCAGTTCTTACTCGGTCACCTCTTTTTAAAAACCTAACAGAATTAGTAGCGAATCATTCTGGGATAATATTAGACAAAATAATTATAGGACATGGATTAAGTTTAATTAATATATTATTAAGCATTAACAGAATGAAAAGTAAATGGAGACATAGTTAAATACCTAATAATTGGTAGTAACACATGATGCATAAATTAATTATAAATAGAGGTCTCATTCTATAAAATATGTAATTATATATATGGATGTGTGTACATATATGATAAACAATAACAGTAAATTGAGTAATAATTAATGTTTTATTAATTGTTCAACTGGGATATATAATTAAATGGAGACATCATTTAATACCTAACATTGGTAGTACTATTAGCTATAATTTAATAATATGCATAAATCTCTCTCTATATTTTTTTTTTGGGTCCAGTCGTGGGCCTGAAGTCTGGGCCTGGGCTCTGTCCCTCAGCTCTTCAGCTCAAGGCTAGCACTCTACCACTTGAGCCACAGCACCACTTCCGGCTTTTTTTTTCCTGCTTATGTGGTGCTGAGGAATTGAACTCAGGTCCTCATGCTTGCAAGGGAAGCACTCTATCACTGAGCCACCTTCCCAGCCCACATCTTTCTTTTTGTATATATAATATTTATATACAGCAATCTCTATTTATACCTCATGCACTCCTGGGACTCGGTGGTTGAGTGCTCGCCTAGTAAGCAGGAAGCCCTGGCTTCCATTCCTCAGTACCATATAAAAAGAAAAACCAGAAGTTCCGCTTTCTTTCAATCAATTGTGTACTAGCCTGGAGCACAAACGCTTGGGGAGAGTGGCTAAGCCCTTACTAAAGGCCCAGGACTGCTGCCAAAAAAGGTAGACTGTTCTATCTGCAACTATAGAAGGTCAAGACTTCAAATACTTCATCACAGAGCAAGCTAGGAGTCTGGTGCTGACAGCTGCCACCTAACCTGACTTATCCAGATGTAAATCACTGCAACCCAGCTCCACCGAACCAGACGCTGATGGCTTACCTCAGTCATTCTAGCTGCTCACCTGCGTTAAAACCCAGCCCTAGCAGGAAGTCTGTGAGACTCTTCCAAGTGGTAGAGCTGTAGCCTTGAGCAAATGTTATTAGAACAGTATCCCATTTCAATTCAAGCCCCATAGGTAACCTCCCCCCCAAAAAAACACTCCACTAAACCATTAGATGTGAACTTGTGTGGTTTGTGAAATGTTCCTCAAAGAATGGTGATACTGAAGAAAACACGTTGATTCTAATGACAGCTTGTGGAATACAGCTATGTGCTGAGTCCTTCATA
The DNA here is from genome assembly GCF_024711535.1 of Dipodomys merriami. Taxonomy (NCBI): domain Eukaryota; kingdom Metazoa; phylum Chordata; class Mammalia; order Rodentia; family Heteromyidae; genus Dipodomys; species Dipodomys merriami. The sequence goes on from NW_027202683.1 coordinate 81,910, forward strand.
AGGTGCTCTATGCTGAGTACTGCACAGGGTGCTATGTGCTTAGTCTTTCACAGGTTGCAGTGTGCTGAGTCTTGAATTGGGTTCTGGGTGCTGTGTCTTTTACATGATGCTGTGTATTGAGTCCTTCAAACAGTGTCATGTGCTATGTCCTTCACAGGGTGCATTCTTTCATCTGGTCCTTGTAAGAGCTCCACAACTGAGATGCTTAAGCAGATAAGAATATTGAGGCTCAGATATATCTCCATGGAAGGAAAAAAAATTAAGTATAACTGAAGACTAGTGAGTTGTCTCCTGCAGACCATTGTTTTGTTTGTTTGTTTTTTCAGTCATGAACCTTGATCTCAGGACCTAGATTTTGACCCTTACCTCTTGGGCTCAAGGCTAGCACTCCACCACGTGGAGCCAAGGATCCCCTTGCAGCAGACTACCATGGCCTAGGGGTCGATAGATGAGGTTTGTCATCCTGCCTTCTCAGCAAGCTGAGATCTGAGGATCTGAGTTCTAAATTATCCCAGACACAAAAAGTCCCATGAGACTATTATCTCCAATTCACCACTAAGAAACATTAAGTGGAAGCTTGATGCTTGCAGCTCATGACTATCATCCTAGGTTCTCAGGAGGATGAGAACTAAGGATCATGGTTCAAAGCTAGCCTGGGCAGGAATGTCTTTGAGACACTTAGCTCCAATGGACCACCAGAAAACCTGAAGTGGTGCTGTGGCTCAAGAGATAGAGCACAAGACTTGAGCTGAAAAACTCAGGGACAGCACCCAGTCCCAGACTTCAACTCCTACAACCAACAACATAAAAAAAATCCCAAAACCAGAAACAATCTAACAAACCTGAAGTACAGAGCTGGGAATGTGCCTTAGGGGTAGAATGCTTTGCATATATGAAACCCTGGGCTTGATTACTCAGGACAACATCACTAGAAAAAGCATGAAGTGGTTCTGTGGCTCAAGTGAGAGAAGGCTATCCTTGTACAACAGAAATTAGATACAGTGCTGAGTTCAAGCTCCATGACTGTATGCGCGCACACACATGGACATACACACACAGACACACAGACGCACACACACATACACACACACACACACACATAGACCAGAAGTGAAGTTGTGACACAAAATGGTAAAGCACTGGACTTCTCCACTGAACTTATGGTCAGCACCAAGGCCCTGTGTTCAACCTCCAAACCTAGCCATCCAAGGCCCAATTAAGAGAGGTCAAAGGTTTCAGAACCAGATGATCTTCACCAGCCCTAGATGACAGGAAGCTTTGTGATATCCAACATGTTCTTGGATTTCTCAAGCTTCCAGAAAACCAAGGAGAGGTATCATAGGCCCATTATCGCTGGCAATGAAACATTTCATTAAGTTCAGTGCCCTAGTTGTCTGCAAGAAGGACTTCTGAATTATATTGAGCACTGTATCTGAGCACTGGAATATAGTCTCACAAAGGCAGGATAAGTGCAGGGAACTTGGCCTGCCATGGGAGGTGGCACAAATGAAGGCTTCTTGTCAAAACAGAGCACTGGGAAGAGAGATAGCTTGGAGTACAAAGAGGCCTTTTTCTCCTGGCCTTCAGAGCACACACACACTTATCCTCACTAATTGGCCCAGATGTGGAGTTGTTACAAAGCTGTACAGGACTGAGGCCTTTTGTCTGCCTGTCCAGACAATGAGAGAGACTTCTTCCAGCAGGCCTGGGATGCAGAGAAACCCTCAGGCTACACTGGGAACAGTGAAGGGAGCCCTGGAACATACATTGTCATAAAAGTAGTCTCTGTGTTATGAAATCATTGTATTGAAAACAAATTTCCTAACTTGGTGCCATTCATCATATCTACTCTGGAGCTTTGCCTATAGGAATACATCCAGACATACACAAAGACATGGAGGTATAGGCTCTATTGGGGGCAGGCAGGTCCAGGAGTTGAACATTGAGCCTAGACATTGTCCCTGAGCTCCTTTTGCTCAAGGGTAGTGCATTAATCTTGAGTCACAGCTCACTTCTGGATTTTTCTGGGATCTCTTAGAAATAAAAGTGTCATTTCCTTTCCTATGCTGGCTGGATTCAAACTAATATTCTCTACATCTCAGCCTCCTAAGAAGCTGGGATTACACAGACACTGCCTTACTTTTCTTCTTCATTTTTTTAATCTGGACAATCTGACTTCTTAACAGGATCATTCCAATAGTTTGAATTTATGAGTAAACTACCCCAATATTCTTTATAGCTGCTTTCTCTGAGAAGGATTTTCTCTCCTCATCTTCTCTGGTCACAGATTTGAAGGCAAAAGTGAGAAATGAGTGTCACAGGATTTGGGAGCATATGTCCACAGGACATGCCATTTCCATCACTTAGCATTGAGCTGAATTGATGAGAGGACCAAAGCTGGAGTGATCTTCATACTGTCTGCATTGCTCCTTTTGCCTATAAAATGATCTAATAATTATGAGTGTTTTGTGTCTCCAACCTTAAGTATCTGGAGCATACTAGAAACAACTGCATGTTTCTGTTTTCTCTAGTACCTCCTGAGATTTAGATTAAGGGTTTGTATGGAGAGGCTCCTCGGTGAATCCCTGAGAAAAGCCACTGGAAACCCACTCAGGAGATCACCATCCAAAGGCAGCCCAACCAGGAAAGTCTGTGAGACTCTTATCTCCAATAAACCACCAGAAAACCAGAAGTGGAGCAGTGGCCCAGAGGGTAGAGCTCGAGCTTTAAGAGAACAAGCTGAGTGGGAGATACAGTCCCAGACCAGGCAGGAAAGACTGGGAGGTGCTTATGTCCAATTAACAACCAGATGGCTGGAGCTGTGGTGGTGGTAGAGCCACAGCCTTGAGCAAAACAGCTCAGGAACGCATCATGCCCTGAGTTTAAGCCCTGGGATGGCCAAAAAGAAAATTCAAAAAGAGGAGGCCAAGTTTATGAATCAGTGCCCTACCTACTTATGTGTGTAAATTACCTCCCTGAATGCAAACAGAGCACATGTAATGCTTCTGCTTTTATTTACTGATTTATTTTTCAGATATGTTCATTTTGCATACTACATCATTCTCTTCACTTCAGGCCTATCGCTTTTCTCTTCTGGGGTTCCTGGCCTGTGTCTTTATATGATGCATACTTAAGCTTTTAGCAGCCTTTATTTACATTTTATTGTGAGGCCAATGCATGAATGGCCACAAATGAGGCAGGGAAATAGAAGACCAGGTTTCATAGTAGTAACCGGCATTCAGAAAATTAAACGTAAAATTAAACGTGAAATGGAAGCATGCTTAAGTAAAAACTACCATTAAGAAAAGATGAGGGGACTGGGAATGTGGATTAGTGAGAGAGTGCCTAGCATGCAAGAAGCCCTGGGTTTGATTTCTCAACAGCACATACACAGAAAAAGCCAGAATTGATGCTGTGGCTCAAGTAGTAGAGTGCTATAGACAGTGCCCAGGCCTTGAGTTCAACCCAAGAACTGGCAAAAAGATACCTAGCTGGCTAGGTAGGTAGGTAGGTAGATATGGAGATTGATGATAGATTGATAGATAGATAGATAGATAGATAGATAGATAGATAGATAGATAGATAGATAGATAGATAGATAGATAGATAGATAGATAGATAGATAGATAGATGATAAATGAAGCTGGTCTTGGTCGTTAGAAGGAAAGAAGGCAACAATTCTGTCGTGAGGCCTTCTACAGTGTGCCAGGACACCAGCATCACCTTCAAACAACCACAGAGCAAGAAGACTGTCTCTGTCCCACTTCTCAGGCAGCCGAAGGCCCCAGAGCCAAGCGGGCACAGCCAGGTTCTAACTCAGGTGCTTGGAGACAGTAGAGAAAGGGCCCTGCCTCTCCTTGGACTGGGGATTTGAATTAATGATGTGGAGAATGAAGGAAGGAGAATGGACTGGAAGAGGTAGAAGAAGGGCCTTCAAATCTGACAGATGGAGAGTCAAAAACTCACTCCCTAAGACCAGAGAGCATGTTTTTTTTTACTCTGTTCCTGCCCTCTCCCCCACTAAACTGGCTCACTATTATGAACTTAATGATAGCTTGAAGCTCGTTTCACCTGAGAGAGGAAGGTTAATTAGTTGTTGTTTGAAGAGGATGAGAAAAGCCTGACCCTGGTGTAAGTCTACAAATATTTCAGGTTTCCCCCCATTTCTGGCTGTGCCTGGAATGAATGAAGTCGTTTTGCAGCTCACTTCCCTGTTGAGTGTGTACATTCTGCCTCCTAATCCTGCAGTCCTAGGTCTCTTCACCTAGTCCAGCTTTTAAAACTGTTTTCTGTCCTTCAAATATAGCGTTTCATTGGAGTTCTTCCTGCCAACAGGGCTAAGGCTTGGATCCTGAGAACTTCATTTGAACCCAAGATGGGTCAATGATGTTTCTTTCTTGCTTCTATAGCTCAAGAATTCTAAGAATATTTAGAGTGTGAGTAACTTCTCATCACCAAGCGAAACAGAGGAAGCTCTTGAACATCTAACCTTTCAGAAGAGGAAGTCAGAGTGTCATAGACTTTCCTGCTCTGGCTAGCTTCAGCCTGTGATACTGAGACCTCAGCCTCCTATGCTAGGGTGATGGGCGTGAGCTACTGGTGCTCTGCTAGCTTCAGAACTGTAATGAAATTGACAATACAAGTCAACTGCTTATCACAAAGGGCTTGGGGATCATATTAATCCCTTCAATATTGGACCTTTCAGAACCCTGTAGTATGCAAAGTTATAATGCTAGAGTCAGAGAGGCTGGGTATATGGATGTGGACACTTGAGCCTTGAGCTCTGACTCCAATTCTAGTGTACATCTGTGTTCATTTTCCACAGAATGTTCTCATAATTAGAAAGTAGGAAAAGTACTTTAATTAATCCTCACTTTTTTTCCAGTTGTGTGTCTTGTATCAAGCCTGGGCACTGTCCCTGAGCACTTCAGTTCAAGGTGAACACTCTACCACTTGAGCCACAATGCCATGTGAGGTATTTTGGTGGTTCATTGGAGATAAGAGTCTAACAGGCTTTCCTTGCATAGGCTGTCTTTGAACTGTGGTGTTCAAATCTCAGCCTCCTGAGTAGCTAGGTTTCCAGGAGTGAGCCATTGGCATCTGGCCTACTGTTTTTGACAGTCCTGGGGCTTGAACTTAGGGCCTGGGTACTGTCTCTGAGATTCTTTTTCTCAAGCCTAGCGCTATAGCACTTGAGCCACTCCACAGTTTCTGGCTTTTTCTGAGTATGTGGCTCTGAGAATTCAAACCTTGGCATTCATGCATGCTGAGTGAGCTCTTTACCACTAAGCCATATTTTAACCCCACCCTTGCAATTTTATCCCTCAATTTGCCTATCCTCAAGAAAAGGCTTCTGAGTATAAGTCATGTAAAGAAATCCGTATAGGAAGATGGCCATAGATAAATAAGACAAGGCTCATACTGGGAACAGATTCTAAACATGTTAAGACTGTGACAAATATCTCCATTTAATTATGTATTATGTTTCAACACTTAATGTAGTATTAATGAAAAATGAGTCAATGTCCTAATTTATTTTGTATATTTTTATAATACATGTACAACATGTAAAAATATGTGTATAATAACACTAAATACAATAAACAATAAATGAATCAAATAATAAATACAAAATCAATAATAAAAATAATAATATGTAATAAACATACATATGTAAGTATATATCATATATTACACATGTATGGAAGTATTGTTTCCATTGCAGCGTCTTCATTTAGTTCCTGGGAACTCTAGCCTGAATTTCTTTTCCTCAAGTTCAGTGAGCTTCACCTTCACCCTTGTTGCAAAAGAGTTACTGGGCGATGCAATCAAATCCTAGCAATGGCAGAAATACTGGCCCAGTTCCAAGACAGTGACTTGATTTTTTTTAATGGAAGCAGTTATGTTTATTCAGTTTCATACTGAGCATTAAAAGCAAAGCAGTGTAGAATTTTGTACAGCTATTTAGACATCCTTCCCTTACCCCCTAAATGCTTCTCTGATCATTACATTGTTTCTTTTTTTGCACGTTTTTAATTGTAAAAATGTTGTACTGAGAGTTACAGTTACATGAACAAGGTAATGAGTACATTTCCTATTGAGCATTGTTGCCTTCTCCTTTGTTTTCCCCCTACCATCCCTTCCCTCTAATATGGACAACTGCTCCCCCGCCACGGTCAGTGACAATTTTTTATTTTTGGCTTGGCATGGGGTTTGAACTCAAGTATTGGCAACTCTGAACCTTCCCTCACATTGCTACAGATATACCAAGACCCTGAGTTCAAATCCAAGGCTAGGAAAGAAAACTAGCAGATATTTCAAACCAGGGAGATTTATTTTTTTATTTAGTTAAATAATTAATTAATTTTGTATTTATTGTTTTTATTTTTGACAACCATGGGGCTTGAACTCTGGTCGTGGAAACCCTGTCGCAGCTGTGATCACCCTAGGCTGAGGTGTAGCTTCTAGACCCATAGTCGATCCTGGGATCCTAGGACCAGAGGGCTTACAGGACAAAAAAAAAGTGGGACAGCACAAAAAGTCACAAGCTGCAGAAAGCTGGGGGTTTTACGTTTTTTTCTTTGCATGGTGATAATCCTGGGTCTGCAATGACTCGGTTGCAAAGTGGACCTGACCTGCCATTGATGAAGGCTGGTGGACTATCAGGAAAGCTATAGGCCGACCTGTCAACATAGGCCTCATTTTCAAATCCCAGTCCCGACACCTACCAATGGCAGGAGATCACAAGAGACTGGATTGAAAGAGTAGTTTGTGCATCAGTCAAGTCTAAAATTGGATGCAATAATCCTAGGATGCTGATGGATCTTTTTTTGGAAGGTAGGAGGTCATGGGGCCTGAAATCTGGGTCTGGGCACTGTCCTTCAGCTCTTCAGCTCAAGGCTAGTGCTCTACCACTTGTGCCACAGTGCCACTTCCAGCTTTTTTCTTTTATCTGCTTATGTGGTGCTGAGGAATCAAACTCAGGCCTCATGCATGCAAGGCAAACGCTCTACCACTGAGCCACTTTCCCAGCCCCCAATTGATCTTAATTAATAGTTTATTAAGCATGGAAAGAATAATATTCCTTCAATGGCAGTATAATAAATACCAAAGATTTGGTCAGAATGTAGTAAGGGTCATTCAGTAATAGATAGACAGCTCTGGCACTCTTTACCAATATATATTTATTTGTATACCACCATCTGGTGATCCATGTACCGCTGTTTTGGCCAAACATGGGACTCAAGCTCAGTATGTGGGAACCACCTGAAAGCTTCATTGTCTAGAGGCTGCCGTGCTCACATTCACCCATTCATGAATTGGGTCTGCTAGGCCCTGACTTCAGATCCCAGCACTGCCAAAGATTTAATCTTGGAGTAAGAAGCTGAGTGTGACAAATGTTTTCCTTTTCTGGGAGAGTCCTGGGTGTCAGGCGTGATGGAGACCACATCTGCAAATGTAGATGCTATGTGATAGGATGTAAACAATGTAATAAATGGTATAGGTGTCATCAGAGTCAATAAAATATATGGAAAATAAATGAAAAAAACAAAAAAAATACAATGAATAACCACACCAAACATAACATAGAATGAACATCTGTATGGAAGTTCAATCCTATCTTTAAAATGTATATAAGGAGTACGTTTTCCATGGCTGGGGCCTGAATTCAGGCTTAGGGAACAGGCCTGACTTTCTGGTCTTCAAGCACACGGAGCTTCCCGTTTCCCCACAGTGCAACAGAGTTACCCAGACCCCAAGTTCAAATCACAGGTCTTGCAGACAAAAAATGTCACACATTCCAAGCCAGGGAGCTTCATTAGCATTTTTAATATTTTTTTAAAGTTCACTTTGCCTTTGTTTGATACATTTTGATTTTAAAACATGAGAGTTTTTTCAAAAAAGGGGTTTAAACTTTTACATTTTAGCATAGCACATTGGTGTTTCTATTTTGGCCATCTGCCATGAAGAGTGAGAATGAAAATAAGGACATCATTTCTCCCTAGAAGGTTGAGACAGTTGATGTTATTTCTTTTTTTGAGGGGGGGAGTTGGTCCTGGGGCTTGAACTCTGGGCTTGGGCACTGTCCCTACGCTCTTCTGTTCAAGGCGAGTACTCTACCTTTTGAGCCACAGCACCACTTCCAGTTTTCTAGTGGTTTATTGGAGATAAGAGCCTCATGGACTTTCTTGCCTGGGCTGGCTTTTAACCGTGACTCTCAGATCTTAGCCTCCTGAGTAGCTAGGATTACAGGCCTGAGTCATCAGCACCTGGCAATTGATGTTGTTTCTATTTAAAGTTATTTCTGTAATTATAAACTGTCTGCAATTGTGTTGTGTGAGTTTTCCTCAGTGCCTACCATGAAATACACTAGGGGTGTCATACCACAAAAGGTTGGGTTTGTGAATAAAATCTCATTTCTGTGAAGAGAGTAGGTACCTGTAAGCATTTTGGGAATAAACTGGATTGTAAAATGAAAAACAAAAACATTGGGACTTTGATGTAGCCCAGCAGTGGAGTAGTTGCCTAAAGAGCATAAGACCCTGGAAGAAAAGTTTCTTAACCTTCGAATGTTAGAAGTTTGTATGAACAAACTTCTTTCTTCAGCTTGGGCATTATTCCTGTGCTCTTCAGATCAAGGAGTGCACTCTACCGCTTGAGCCATAGCGCCACTTCCAGTTTTCTAGTGGTTTAATGGAGATAAGGGTTTCACAGCCTTTCCTGCCAGATCAGGCCTTGAACCACCATCCTCAGATCTCTGCCTCCTGAATAACTAGGATAATAGGGATGGGCCTCCAACGCCTAGCACATGAACAAACGTCTTAAAGATTGATTCTGAAGAAGGAAACTTGGAATATAATTTTAGTACAAATAATTTATAATGCCATGATTAAGACACTAATTCAGAAGTATTTATTCATTGGCTGGTTTCTTAGTTTATTCACATATATATACACATTATTTATATATATATATATACACATAATATATACATTATTAACAAATACATATATATTACTAAAAACATAGCTTTGAAGTGTACCTAAGAACATATGTGCTCATGTAAAGTTATTCAACTGCACAAGTTGATTTTTTTTTCACTTTGGTTGGTACCCTAAATTAGGTGGGATTTGTGTACTGTTGATTGTTCTCTGTTTTTGGAGGAGTTTTCTCCCCTTTATGCCCCAAACCCCCTTTCCCTGCATTTGAACTCAGCTTGCTCTTTCTTGGCTTGGTTTTTCATAGCTGATTTTCTACCAATTCAGCCATCCCTGTAGCCTGGTTTTTGGCAATTTATTTGGACACGATATCTCTCAGGCTTTTCTGCTTGGATTAGCTTTAAAACTTAATCTTCCACTTCTCACCTCTGAGTAGCTGGGATTACAGATGTGAGCCACTGGGGTACCTAGGGATAAATTAGACTTTGGTTGGTGTATTCATTCTGTTTTTCTATGCATGGGATGATCTACTATAGAATTTCTGTGAATGTCCTGCGTCTGAAGTAAGATATATAATGCATATGTAAATCTGTATAGTTCTCAGAAGATGTAATCAATTTAATACATAAGTATAATAATAGTCAATAAAAATAATGAATGAATGAATAATACAAAAAGTAAAATAAATACACTCAATGCAATATGCAATAAACACATGTAGATATTAATCATTATTTGAAATGTGGATGAATATTACTTTAACACGGCTGGGGATTGAATTCAGGCCTAGGGAACAGGCCTTGTCTTCAAAGCAGGTAAGTTTCTCTGTCCCCAACAGTGCATTAGAGTTACCCAGGCTCCGAGTTTAATTCCCAGGCATGACAGAAAAAAAAAAAAGGCATGAATTCCAAGCCAGGGGGCTTCATTAGTTTTATATATGTATACATATACATATATATATACATATATATGTATGTATGTATGTATATACATTATATATTGTTCATGGGACTTGAACTCTGGCCTTGGGAGCTGTCCTTGGGCTCTTCAGCTCAAGGAGAGCACTCTACCACTTGAACCACAGTGCTACTTTGCTACTTCCCGTTTTCTAGTGGTTTAGTGGAGATAAGAGTCTCAAGGACTTTCCTGCTCCGAATGGCTTTGAACCGCGATTTTCATATGTCAGCCTCCTGAGTAGCTAAGGTTACAGGCATGAGCCTTTGGTGCCCAACTATTTTTAATATTTTTAAATTATTTTATTTATTTATTTATTTATTTATTTATTTATTTATTTATTTATTTATTTATTTATTTATTGCCAAGCACGGGGATTGAACTCAGGTCGTGGCAACTCTGCCTCAGCTAATATCACCGTAGGCTGGGAAGGTGGAGTCTCTGGACCCATAGCCCATCCTGGGATCCCAGGCCTCGGGGACTGACAGGAAAACAAAATGAAAATGGCACTGAAAAAAAATTACAAACTGTGGATGGATGGTGGTTTCTTGATTTTCCTTACTTGCATTGTGACCATTCTGGGCCCAAATGACAAGGCTGCAACCTGTAGGTCACCTAGCATTGCTGAAGGCTGGCAGGCTGGTAGCGAAGTCATAGGCCAACCTGGACACCTAGGCCCTGAGTTTGAATCCCGGTCATGCCAGTATAAAGGTCTGGAGAGCCTAAGAAACTATTGTCTGTCCCTAGGAACACCAGAGGTATGTGATCAATGTTATGGCTGGATGAGTAGTTCATCTATAAGTCTAGCATAAAATTAGACCTAATAATCACAGGACACAAATTGATTTTAATTCATAGTTATTATGCATTAAAAGAATACTATTCATTAAATGGAGTCCTCACTAAAGACTGAGAATCCGTAAGAACACAGTATATGTCATTTAATACCAGATAGACATCACTGGCAGTATCTGTCCCGACCCGCAGGACTTCAACGAGGGTGGTGAACCTAAGCGAGAAGGAATGAAGGGACAAGAGACACGAAGAAGGACAGCAAGACAAGGATTCTGATCAAGCTGCCAAATTTTATTTTTCACACAGGGGTATTTATATGCTTAGAATAAGGAAGCTTTTTCATTGGGCATAGCAGCTGCAGGATGCTTGCTTAGGGCAATGTGAAAAGGTGGTCAATAGCAGCTACCTGGTCTTTGTTTGGGGCAGGATGCAAAGACCAGATTCTGTAAATAGCCTTAAGAGATGTTCCAGCGAGATAGTCAAGCTTATCATGCAGATAGACTCCCTGCAGGGCTCTCGACATCTCCCCCTTTCTTATTTAGAAAATTGACCATCAATTGTTGGTGCTCTTTTTGAGGGAGTGACAGAGGCTCTGTTCCTCTAAGGGGCCAGGGTTTTTCTCCGCTCCCAAGCGAGCATCCTCACTCAGGGAGGGGAATTTTACAGGCCTTGGCTTGTTTTTTGAGGAGACGGCTTGTGGGTATGCATGCCAACTGTCATGCACCAGAGCTTGCCACTCAGGGGTCTTGGGTTTTGGGATCTCACGGATCCATCCCCCTGCAGTCTTACCTGCACCCTTGATTTGAGCATTTTTTCTTCCTCCCATAGGTGCATCCTCCCCCAAGCGGAGGGGCCTACAGGAGGAGGGGTGAACCTATCCCTTATGGCAATAGGTCTTGCCCGTTGAATGGTCAGGAGTTATGAATAAGGAGAGTTTTCTAAATAAGAAAAAGAAGGCGGGCTGTTTCCCACTGGAACAAGCTCATGGCAAAACACTAATTAAAAGCCTGGGGTAAATCCTAGATCTCAATGCCATGGTCTGCCACATCAAGGCGATGGTGATGAACCTGTATGGGCTTAGAAGCCAAGAGATTAATCTGTTATTTAATAAATTCAAACAGGATGGTCCATGTCTGGAGTTCTAGCTGCATCTGCAAGAGAAAAGGAATCATCCTCAGGGGGAAGGTTTCCCCTGGGTTGTGGTAAGCCATTAACCTGTTTTCAAGCGTTCTGGCAGCAACCTTGGGGCTGCTTGTTCTTGACAAAGACAAAGAGTGGCAGGGAGTGGTCTACCTGTAGCTTGGGAGGGAATTGCCCCCTGTCTTTGTTTGCTGAAGGGACATTCATGTGCAAAGTGACCAGGTTGTTTACAATTAAAGCAAGTAAGCGAGCAAGCCCGGGACTGAACTTTGAAATGCCTTGGTAAAAGCAGCGCCTATGATGTGAGCAGTCCCTACTCCAGCACGAAGACAAACTCAGAGAGGTCACCCTTGTTTTTATGTGGCAGGAGGACATCTTGACATGCCGGGTTAGCATTTTCAAAGGCAAGATGTTTAACAAAGGCACTTTCATTTTCACTAGGCCCAAGAAGCCTTTCTGCAGCCAAGTTAAGCCGTGAGACAAAGTCACTGTAGGGTTCCTCTGGCCCCTGTCTAACCTTTGCCAGGGAAGTAGTAGCCGATCCCTTTTGAGGGAGACGCTTCCAAGCATAAAGGCCAGCGTTTTGAATTTGTGCCAAAAGTCCGGTAGGAAAGCACGCCTGTTTAGCATTGGTATCAAAGGGCGCATTAACCAAAAGTTTAGTATAGGTCCAGGTTTCTGAAGATGTTTTAGCCAAATTTTTTTGTGCGGTCTCTCTACATTGTTCCTTAAAGTCCGCATTCCAGAAAACAAAATCACCCCCACTAAGGGTGGCGCGGGCCAGAAACTTCCAATCATTAGGGGTGAGCCAGCGCGCACTTTGGTTTTCTAATAAGGCTAATGTATAAGGGGCAGTCAGGCCATACCGGAGGCTAAGCCTCTTATACTCTTGTTGGCCTTTTCCCTGGGTGGGTTGTTCCTCTTCATCCCCAGTATCCTGTTCCTCATCCTCTTTTTCCTCCTCTTCTGATTCGTCCTCCTCACCCTCTGAGGTCCTATCTGTCTGGCTCCGAGTTACTGGAAAGGCGAGAACTGATTGATGGCCTGCTCTAACCTTAATTTTATCAGGCTGTTTTGGCGTATCGGCCAAGGCCAGTGTGCGGAGTTCATAATCAAGGGACCGCAGTTCTTTTAAAAGTTGAAGGTGTTCTCGCCTATGTTGAAGAGTCTCGCGTAAAGGTGCCAGGTTAGGTAAAGGGGGGGGAGAAAAAACATCTGGATCTGGAGGGGCAGTGGGCCCTTGAAAGGCCGGGTCACAAAAGGGAGGGGGTGCATAGGAGGAATGCGGAATATTTGAGATAGAGGGTTTAGTCTGAGGTAGGGGGTGACTGAGTAAGGGGGGGCAATCAGGCTGATGATATTGGGCCGCCTCCTCTTCCAGGGTGGCCTCTTCCTCAGGATTTCAATTATTCTGAGGGGAATGGGCAGTCTGGGGTACAGGATAATAATATTCATCTACCTTTTGAGAAGGAGGTTCAAGATCTAATACAACCAATGGGCAAGCCGCGGGGGGCAGAGAGGCCTGTTGGAGAACCTCCTCTCCCATTTTTATAAGTTTTAAAATTCCACTATCAAACAGAGAACATTTTAAAACTTCATTAATCAAATTCCAGTAGGAAAAGGCGGTAACAGGAACCTTTTCCGGACCAAAGTTTTCATAATAATCTTTTAAACAATCTCCTACTCTTTGCCATCTTTTTGCATCTATGATTCCTACAAGTCCTCTATGAATGAGAAAAATAATTCTAAATCCTTTTTCTTAACCCGCGTTCCCCATGTCTTGAAGGCCTCCCTGAGGTCTGACAGAAATAGATCATGTGACGACATTGCTTGTCCCATGGTGGGTCATTCACCTTGCGCCGTCCCCACTCTCCTCCTGGATCTGTCTCTCAGTGGGGTCTGTTGAGGCGATCTCTCGATCTCGGACTGTACTTGGCCAAGTTTTCCCGGAGGACGGCGTTCCTTCCTTAGTCAGAGGCTCAAGCCCCACGTTGGGCGCCAGTTGTCCTGACCCGCAGGACTTCAACCAGGGCAGTGAACCTAAGGGAGAAGGAATGAAGGGACAAGAGACACGAAGAAGGACAGCAAGACAAGGATTCTGATCAAGCTGCCAAATTTTATTTTTCACACAGGGGTATTTATATGCTTAGAATAAGGAAGCTTTTTCATTGGGCATAGCAGCTGCAGGATGCTTGCTTAGGGCAATGTGAAAAGGTGGTCAATAGCAGCTACCTGGTCTTTGTTTGGGGCAGGATGCAAAGACCAGATTCTGTAAATAGCCTTGAGAGATGTTCCAGCGAGATAGTCAAGCTTATCATGCAGATAGACTCCCTGCAGGGCTCTCGACAGTATCTAAATACCTAAATATATATTTATCTGTATACCACTGTCTGCATAGAAAGGTATTGCTGTTTTGGCCAAACCTATGTCTCCATCCCAGGTCCTGGGATCCACTTGGCAGCTGAATGGTCTGGAGGCTGCTGTGCTGACCCTCACCCATTCATGAATTGAGCCTCGTTGGCCCTCAGTTCAGGTCCCAGCATTGCCAAAAATTTCATTTTGCAGTAAGATTCCAAGTGTGACACCTGTTTTCCTTTTCTGTGCAAATGCTGGGTGTCAGGTATGATGTATATAGTATGTCTGCAAAGCTACATGCTACAGAATAGATTGGAATAAATGTAATAAATATTATAGGTGTACTCAGGATCAATAAAATAATTGGTAAATACGTAAATAAATACTAAAATATAATTAAACACTTCAACAAACACGATATGGACTGAACATATGGATGTTAGTATAAATCATATACTAAAAATTACTATAAATGTTATGTTCTCCAGGATTGGGGCTAGAATTTAGGCCTAGAGAACTGTCCTGAATTTCTTATCTTCTAGGAAGGTAAACTTCCCCTTTCCCCACAGTGCTCCAGATTAACTCAGACTCTGAGTTCAAATCTCAGGCCTAGCAGAAAAAAAAGGGGGGGCACAAATTCCATGCCAGGGAGCTTCATTAGTCCCTTTACTATTTTTAGGTTTATTTATTTATTTATTCATTCACTCATTTATTTATTTATTTATTTATTTGCCAATCACAGGGCTTGAACTCAGGTCGTGGAAACTCTGCCTCAGCTAACATCACCCTAGGCTGGGATGGTGCAACCTCTGGACCCACAGCCCATCCTGGGATCCTAGGCCTCTGGGCCTGACAGGAAATCAAAATGAAAATGGCATTGAAAAAAAAAACTGTGAACTGCAGATGGTCAGTAGTTTCTCAGGTTTCCCTTCCTTTCATTGTGACCATTCCCGTGTCCAAGTGACACGGCTGCAACCTGTAGTTCACCTGGCATTGCTGAAGGCTGTCAGGCTGTCAGCAAAGCCATAGGCCAACCTGGACACCTAGGCCCTGAGTTTGAATCCCGGTTATGCCACTTACAAAGGGCTGGAGAGCCTACAAAATTATTGCCTGTCCCTAGGAACACCAGAGGAATGTGATCAATGTCATGGTTGGATGAGTAGTTCATGAATCAGTCTAGCATGAAATTAGACCCAATAATCACAGGACACAGATTGATTAAAATTCATAGTTTATTTTGCATTAAAAGACTACTATCGAATAAATAGGGTCCTCACTAAAGACCTGAGAATCTGTAGGAATGTAGTATATATCATTGAATATCAGATAGACATTTCTGACAGTATCTAAATATCTAAATTTATATTTATTTATATACCATCATCTGCATAGAGAGTTATTGCTATTTTGGCCAAACCTGGGGCTTAATCCCAGATACTGGGATCCACTTGGCAGTTGAACTGGCTAGCGGCTGCCATGATGACACTCACCCTTAGTCTAGGTCCCATCATTGCCAAAAGTTTCTTCCTGGTGTAATATTCCATGTGTGACACCTGTTTTCCTTTTCTGTGCAAGTACTGGGTGTCAGGTATGATGTACATAATATATCTGCAAAGCTACATGCTATGGAATAGATTGGAATAAATATAATAAATGTTATAGGTACACTCACAGTCCATAAAATAAATGCTAAATCGATCTATCAATAATGAAATATAATGAATCACTCCAACAAACATGATATAGACTGAATATATAGATGTAAGTATAAATCATATATTTAAAATGTCTATAAATGTTACGTTTTTCGGGCTGGTGCTTGAATTTAGGTCTAGGGAGGAGATGAGAAGTCAATGCATAATTCTCATAGGAAATGATATGCAAGATCTTTGGCACAATGATTATTTTTAATTAAGACTTCATGAAGTGTGACAATAATACTTACATTCAGGAAATTGAGGCATTGGGAAAGATCCAAGAATTGGTACTCACATGGTAGATAAGATTCCAACACAGTTCGCCACATCTCCTACTCTGTACAAATAGGTATTTATTAGCACAGAAGTTTCAGCATATGAATGGATGAATATCATGCACCAGCCCCACTCCGGGGCTCAAGCTCAAGTTCTGGAAACGGCCTAGCACCTTAGTGGCTCACAGGCTGATATGCTCACCTTGACCCATTCATCAATTTTGCCTGCTAGGCCCTGAGTTCAAATCCCAGTACTGCCAAAAGATTCATCCTGATGTGAGAAGTTTTCCTGTCCTGTGAAAGTCCTGCACCTAAGTGAGGATGGAGAATGCTATATAGCCATGGGAATAGGTTGTCATCCATGGCAGCACAGATATACCTGTCACAATACTCAATAAAATACACAATATATCCATGAATAGGACTCAAAAAAAAAAAACTACACTGAATGGAAGATGCATACCACAACTGTATGTAAATAAAGATCTTATGTTTAAAAGAGATGAGCTTGTTATTTTGTCCAGTGCTGGGGCTTCAAATCAGGCCCTGGACAAGGCCTGACATTCTAGTCTTCAAGGATGGTGAGCTTCCCCTTCCCCCACAGTGCAATGGAGTTAACCAGAACTGAGTTCAAATGACAGCACTGACAAAACTTTCATCCTGATGTCAGAAGCCAGTCGTTGCACCTGTTTTCCTCTCATGTGGAAGTCCTGGGTCTCAGCTAGGATGGAGAATGTATGCATAGACAACCCTTTAACCATGGGAACAGGTCATCATCCATGTCAGCACAGTTATATCTGTCACCATACTCAGTAAAATACACAATACCTCCATGAATTAGACACAAAATAAGAAGGAGTGCACTGAATGCAAGATGCTGTCCACACATATATGTCAATACAGATCCTGTGTTTCAAGGATGAATCTATGCCTATCCTGGCCCTCTCTGGGGCTCGATGCCAGGTCCTGGGAATGGCCTACCTCCTCAGTTGCTCACAGGCCCATGTTCTCTCTTTGACCCTTTTGCCAATTGGTCTGCTGGGTTCTGAGTTCAAATCACAACAGTACGGAAACATGAATCATGATATGGGAAGCCCATCGATCCACCTGCTTTCCTGTCCTGTGAAAGTCCTAGGTCTCAGCTAGGATGGAGAAAGCATAAGCAACTCCATGGACATGGGAATTGGTTGCCATCCATGTCAGTATAGTTATATCTGTCATCATACTCAATAAAATACAAAATGCATCCTTGACCAAGACACACACTGAAAGCATGAGGCATTCCACACATGTATGTAAATAGAGATCCCATGTGTGAAATAGGTGGGCATATGATTTTTGCTAGTGTTGGGGCTTCAGTTCAGGCCCTGAGAGCAGGTCTGACCTTGTAGTATTCAAGGATGGTGATCTTCCCCTTCCCCCACAGTGCAACAGAGTTACCCAGACCTGAATTCAAATCCCAGCTCTGGCAGTAAAATGGCATGAATTCTGAGCGACAGTGCTTCATTCATAATTATTTATTTATTTATTTTTATTATTATTAATTTTTTTTGCCAAACCTGGGCCTTGAACTCAAGTCGAGGCAACACTGCCTTTGCTGCAATCATCCTAGGCTGCAGCCTCTGGACCCACAGCCCATCCTCGGATCCTAGGACCCCAGGGCTTGCAGGAAAGAAAAAATGGCCAGAAGGGGAAAAAAGTAGCCAGAATTTCCACCTCATGCTTTTAAATTTATTTTCCTTTGCATAGTGACCATGTTGGTCTGAACCCGGTGGCCTACAGAGTGAAGGTGACCTGGCATGGCTGAAGGCCTGCTGGCTATCGGGGAAGTCACAGCCAACCGTGCAACGGAGGCCACGGGTTGGAATCCCGGTCAAACCCCCTACATTGTGGGAATGGTGGAAGATCCTGAAATACTCGTTTCCGGACCTAGGAAGTGTGAAATGTGATCATCTCATCCTTGAATTAGTAGTTCCTGCAAGATGCGAGTAGGAAATGATAGGAGAGACTCATGGGGTATCCATTTTTTTTTATGAAGAGTAGATGAAGCATGACCATAATCATCACAGTCATGAAATGGAGGCATTGGGGAAGATCTGAGAATTGGTAGTCACAGGGTAAATTGGATTCCATCACAGGTCGCCATCTCTCTACTCTATACAAATATGTACTTATTTGCATACTACCTTCAGCTTATAAGTGGATGAAGATTGTGCCCCCCTCACTCCAGGCCTCGATCTCAGGTCCTGGGAATGGCCTAGCTCCTTAGTGGCTCACAGGCTGGTGTGCTCAGGTGGAACCATTTGCCTATTGGGCCTGCAAGGCACCAAGTTCAGATACCAGCAGTGCCAAAAGATTCATCCTGATGTCTGAAGCCAATCATTGCCCTGTTTTCCTTTCCTGTGTGAGTCCTGGGTCTCCTCTAAGATGGAGAATACATGGGCAACCCTGTGGCCATAGGAATAGGTTGTCATCCATGCCAGCCCAGTTATACCTGTCATCATATACTCAAGAACATACTAAATACATCCATGCATAGCACACAAAATAGAGAGGATAACTAACCTCAATGCAGGAGGCAGTCCACACACGGATGTGAATAGACATCCCATGTTTCAATGATGCATTGACGATTATTGTGGCCTCCCTAGGGCTAGATCTCAGTTCCTGGGAAAGGCCCAGCTCCTTAGTTGTTCACAGGCTGGTGTGCTCACATGGACCCATTGGGCAGTTGGGCCTCCTAGACCCCAAGTTCGAATCCCAGCACTGCCAAAAATTCACCCTGATGTGAGAAAACAGTCATTGCACCTGTTCTTCTGTGCTGTGCAAGTTCTGGGTCTCAGCTAGGATGGAGAATGCATAGGCAACTCTATACTCATGGGAATAGGTTGTCATCCAGGTCACCACAGTTGTATCTGTCATCCTATACTCAGTAAAATACAGAATACGTCATGAATAAGACACCATGTAAAAACAATGACTACACCGAACCCAAGATGCTGCCCACCCATGTATGGAAATAGAGATCCTCTGTTTTAATTATGAATTGATAACTATTAAGGCCCCCACTGGGGCTCAATCTCAGG
Organism: Dipodomys merriami; assembly: GCF_024711535.1. Lineage (NCBI taxonomy): Eukaryota > Metazoa > Chordata > Mammalia > Rodentia > Heteromyidae > Dipodomys > Dipodomys merriami. The sequence continues at coordinate 101,151 of NW_027202683.1, forward strand.
TCCCAGGAAGGGCATATCAACTTAGTGGCTCACAGGCTGGTGTGCTCATCTTGACCCATCCACCACTTGGGCCTGCTAGGCCTTGAGTTCAAATCCCAACCCTACCAAAAGATTCATCCTGATGTGAGAAGCCCATCGTTGCAATTGTTTTCCTGTGCTGTGAAAGTCCTGGGTCTCACCTATGATGGAGTATGCTATATAGGGAACTCTGTACTCATGGTTGCCAGCCATGTCAGCATAGTTATATCTGTAATCATACCCAATAAAATACAAAATACATCGCTGACTATGCCACACAATAAAATAACTACACTGAACCCATGATGCATGCCACACATGTATGTAAATAGAGATCATCTGTGTAAATTATGAATTTATATCAATAATGACCCCCAGCAGGGCTCAATCTCAGATCCCAGGAACAACCTAACCCCCTAGTGGCTCACGGGCAGGTGTACTCACCATGACCCATTCACCATTTGGGCCTGTTAGATATTGAGTTAAAATCCCAGCACTGCCAAAAGATGAATACTGATGTCCGAATCCAATCAATCCTCCACTTTTTCTGTTCTATGAAAGTCCTGGGACTCAGCTAGGATGGAGCATGCTATATAGGCAATTCAACCACCATGGGAACAGGTTGACATCCATGTCAGCACAGTTGTAGCTGTCAGCATACTCAGTAAAATACACAATACCTCCATGAATTAGACACAAGTTAAGGAGAAGTACACCGAATGCAAGATGCTGTCCACACATGTATATCAATAGAGATCCCATGTATAAATTATGAATTTATGACTATCCTGGCCCTCCCTGGTGCTTAATGTCAGGTTCTGGGAATGGTCTAGCTCCTCAGTTGCTCACAGGCCAGTGTCCTCACCTTGAGCCTTACACCAATTTGGCCTGTTAGGATCTGAGTTCAAATCACAACACTGTCAAAACATCAATCCTGATGTGAGCAGTACATCAGTCCACCTGTTTTCCTGTCCTGTGAAAATCCTGGGTCTCATCTAGGATGGACAAGGCATAGGAAACTCTATAGACATGGGAATAGGTTGTCATCCATGTTAGCAAAGTTAAATCTGTTATCATACTCAATGAAATGCAAATGCTTTCCTGACTAAGATAGAATAAAATGAATAACTACACAGAAATCATGATGCATTCCACACATGTATGTAAATAGAGATCCTATGTGTAAAGTAAGTGGGCATATGATTTTTGCCAGTGTTGGGGCTTCAAATTCTGGCACTGGGAGCAGGCCTGACCTTGTAGTCTTCAAGGATGGTGAGCTGCCCCCTCCTTCACAGCGCAACAGAGTTACTCAGACCTGAATTCAAAACCCAGCTCTGGCAGTAAAATGGCGCAAATTCTGAGCGAGTGTGCTTCATTCATAATTTTTTAATTTTTAATTTTTTTCCATACCCAGGGCTTGAACTCAAGTTGTGGCAATTCTGTCTCAGCTCTGATCATCCTAGGATGCAGCCTCTGGACCCACAGCCCATCCTTGGATCCTAGGACCCCAGGGCTTGCAGGAAAAAAACAAACAAACAAACAAAATGGACATGAGAAGAAAAACGTGGCAGGAAGTTCCACCTGATGCTTTTTTGTTTATTTTCCTTTGCATGGTGACCTTGCTGGGTCTGAACCTGATGGCTTGCAGATTGAAGGTGACTTGGCATGGATGAAGGCCTGCTGGATATCAGAGGAGCCCCAGGCTGACCAGGCAACAGACACCCCAATTTCAAATCCTGGACAGCCCCTCTACATTGAGGGAATGGCGGGAGATCCTGAAATACTTGTTTCCGGACCTAGGAAGAGTCATGGAATGTGGTTGAATGAGTAGTTCCTGCAGGATGCAAGCAGGAAATGGTAGGCAAGACTCATGGGGTATCGATTATTGTTCATGAAGAGTTGATGAAGCATGAACATAATCATCACAGTCATGAAATAGAGGCATAGTGGAAGATCTAACCATTGGTAGTCACAGGGTAGATTGGATTTCATCACAGTTCGCCATCTTTCCTACACTGTACAAATATGTACTTATTTGCATAATATCTTGAGCTTATAAATGGATGACTATTGTGCTCCCCAGGACCTCTGCCCTGGGGCTCGATCTCAAGTCCTAAGACTGGCCTAGCTCCTTAGTGGCTCACAAGCTGGTGTGCTTACGTGGACCCAATCACCTATTGGGCCTACTAGGCCCTAATTTCTGATCCTAGCAGTGCCAAAAGATTCATCCTAATGTGACAAGACAGTGTTTACACCTATTTATTTTTCTTGTGGGAGTCCTTGGTCTCAGCTAGGATGGAGAATGCATGGGCCACCCTATAGCCATAGGAATAGGTTGTCATCCATGTCAGCCCAGTTATACCTGTCATCATATACTCAAGAACATACTAAATACATCCATGCATAGCACACAAAATAGAGAGGATAACTACACTCATTGCAGGAGGCAGTCCACACATGGATGTGAATAGACATCCCATGTTTCAATGATGCATTGACGATTATTGTGGCCTCCCTAGGGCTAGATCTCAGTTCCTGGGAAAGGCCCAGCTTCTTAGTTGTTCACAGGCTGGTGTGCTCACATGGACCCATTGGGCAGTTGGGCCTCCTAGACCCCAAGTTCGAATCCCAGCACTGCCAAAAATTCACCCTGATGTGAGAAAACAGTCATTGCACCTGTTCTTCTGTGCTGTGCAAGTTCTGGGTCTCAGCTAGGATGGAGAATGCATAGGCAACTCTATACTCATGGGAATAGGTTGTCATCCAGGTCACCACAGTTGTATCTGTCATCCTATACTCAGTAAAATACAGAATACGTCGTGAATAAGACACCATGTAAAAACAATGACTACACCGAACCCAAGATGCTGCCCACCCATGTATGGAAATAGAGATCCTCTGTTTTAATTATGAATTGATGACTATTAAGGCCCCCACTGGGGCTCAATCTCAGGTCCCAGGAAGGGCATATCAACTTAGTGGCTCACAGGCTGGTGTGCTCATCTTGACCCATCCACCACTTGGGCCTGCTAGGCCTTGAGTTCAAATCCCAACCCTACCAAAAGATTCATCCTGATGTGAGAAGCCCATCGTTGCCTGTTTTCCTGTGCTGTGAAAGTCCTGGGTCTCAGCTAGGATGGAGAATGCTATATAGGCAACTCTCTACTCATGGGAATCAGTTGGCATCCAGGGCAGCACAGATATCCCTGTTACCAGACTCAATAAAATACACAATACATCCATGAATAAGACTCAAAATAAAAAAAAAATCTACAATGAATGCAAGATGCATACCACCCCAGTATGGAAGTAGAGATATGTTTGAAAGAGTTGGGCTTGTTATTTTGTCCAGTTCTGGGGCTTCAAATCAGGCCTTGGACCAGGTCTGACATTCTAGTCTTCAAGGATGGTGAGCTTCCCCTTCCCCCACATTGCAATGGGGTTACCCAGATTTGAGTTCAAATCCCAGCACTGACAAAAGTTTCATCCTGTTGTCAGAAGCCAGTCGTTGCATCTGTTTTCCTCTCGTGTGGAAGTCCTGGGTCTCAGCTAGGATGGAGAATGAATGTATAGGCCACTCTATAACCATGAGAACAGGTTGCCATCATGTCAGCACATTATATCTGTCACCATACTCAGTAAAATACACAATACCTCCATGAATTTGACACAAGTTAAGGAGAAGTACACCGAACGCAAGATGCTGTCTACACAAATATGTCAATACAGATCCTGTTTCAATTAGGAATTTATGCCTATCCTGGCCCTCCCTAGGGCTCGATGTCAGGTCCTGGGAACGGCCTAGCTCCTCAGTTGCTCACAGACCAGTGTCCTTCCCTTAACATTTTCACCAATTGGGCCTGCTAGGCTTTGAGTTCAAATCCCAACTCTGCCAAAACATGAATGCTTCTTTCAGAAGCCCATTGTTGCACCTGTTTTCCTGTGCTGTGAAGTCCTGGGTCTCAGGTAGGACACAGTATGCTATATAGGCAACTCTATACTCATTGGAATAGATTGCCATCCATGTCAGCACAGTTATATCTGTCATCATATGCAATAAAATACAAAATGCATCCCTGATTAAGACACAAAATAGAAAGAATAACTACACTGAATGCATGATGCATTCCACACATGTAAGTAAATAGAGATCATCTGTGTAAATTATGAATTTATATCAATAATGGCCCCACCAGGGCTCGATCTCAGGTCCCAGGACAGAACTAACACTCTATTGGCTCACAGGCTGGTATACTCACCATGACCCATTCACCACTTGGGTTTGTTAAGCCTTGAGTTCAAATCCCAGTACTGTTAAAAGATGAATACTGATGTGAGAAGCCAAGTGATCCTCCTCTTTTCCTGTGCTGTGAAAGTCCTGCTTCTCAGCTAGGAATGGAGCATGCTATATAGGCAACTCTATAACCATGGGAACAGGTTGTCATCCAAGACAGCACAGTTATACCTGTCACCATACTCAGTAAAATACACAATACCTCCATGAATTAGACACAAGTTAAGGAGAAGTGCACCAAATGCAAGATGCTGTCCACACATGTATATCAATAGAGGTCCTATGTTTAAATTATGAATTTATGCCTATACTGGCCCTCCCTGGTGCTCAATGTCAGGTTCTGGGAATAGTCTAGCTCCTCAGTTGCTCACAGGCCAGTGTCCTCACCTTGACCCTTTCGCCAATTGGGCCTGCTAGGTTCTGAGTTCAAATTACAACACTGCCAAAACATGAATCCTGATGTGAGCAGTATAACAGTTCACTTGCTTTCCTGTCCTGTGAAAGTCCTGGGTCTCATCTAGGATGGACAAGGCACAGGCAACTCTATAGACATGGGAATAGGTTGTCATGCATGTCAGCACCTTTATATCTGTCATCATACTCAATAAAATACAAAATGCATCTCTGACTAAGACACACAATAAAATAAATAACTACACTGAAAGCATGACACATTCCACACATGTATGTAAATAGAGATCCTATGTGTAAAATAGGTGGGCATATGATTTTTGCCAGAGTTGGGGCTTCAATTCAGGCACTGGGAGCAGGCCTGAACTTGTAGTCTTCAAGGATGGTGATCTTCCCCTTCCCCCACAGTGCAACAGAGTTACCCAGACTTGAGTTCAAACCCGAGCTCTGGCAGTAAAATGGGGCGAATTCGGAGCTAGGGTGCTTCCTTCATAATATTTTTTAACAGACTCAGAGCTTGAACTCAAGTCGTGGCAACTCTACTTCAGTTCCAATCATCCTAGGCTGTAGCCTCTGGATCTACAACCCATCATCAGATTCTAGGACCCCAGAGCTTGCAGGAAAAAAAAAAAAGCTGCTAGGGGAAAAAAAAAGTGGCAGGAAGTTCCACCTGGCCCTTTTATGTTCATTTTCCTTTGCATGGTGACCATGCTGGGTCCGAACTCAGCGGCCTGCAGAGTGAAGTTGACCTGGAGTGACTGAAGGTCTGCTGGCTCTCGGGGAAGCCTAAGGGCAACGGGGTATCGGAGACCTCAAGGTCGAATCCAGGTCATTCCCCCTCCATTGAGGGAATGGCGGAAGATCCTGATATACTCGTTTCTGGCACTTGGAAGGGTCGTTGAATTCTCATCTTTGAATGAGTACTTTCTGCAGGATGAACTTAGGAAATTGCCACGGACCAGCTCTGTCGGACAACTGAGGACACCAAGTGGAGATAACTGGAATAGGTGGGGAGATGGCAGACAACTCACACACAAGAGGAGTGAGTGCTGAGTGGGATTTATTGCAGAGGATAACAAGCTTTTATAGCAAAAGTCTCCATGAGAATGGGCAAAAGGTTACACAATCTTGTTGTAAGGCTTCATTCTTGGGTGATCGGTCACCAGCTGGTCACCTGATCTTGTTTTTTGGATGACGAACTATGACGATAGGCACTTGTTTTTGGCTTTACCTCTATTTTTAAGAAATACAATTGGTTTCAATGTTTATCACCTATTAACCATTAACCAGAGCATATGGGCAAGGGCTGAACAGAAAGGCATGAACTCTAGTACTTCATAGTTACTTTTGTTTAGTTTTGTACTTTATATGATTCAAATCTTTTTTAAGCAATTTTGCTTCTTTGCCATTCTTTAGAGGGTCCCCAATTTGTGGCCCAAATCATGATATTTAGTATACTTAGTTAAATCTGGCCATATATCAAATTTAAGCTCACAGTGTCTTTTCTGTAACCCGTTCACATAATCGTTTACTCTTCTCCATAGAGGCCTTAACTGGCTCATAAGATCTTTCTTATTCCTTCTTTGATAGTAAGTACCAAAGAGGCCTAGATCTAGCAAGTCTCTGAGTAAATGGAAGAGAGTAATAGGAAGTTCTTTCTCCTAAGTAGTTCTCCCAATGATTGCCATCCTTATCATACACAACTGTAAAAGGCTATGGATCTGGGGGAAGTCTCTGGGGTCCTCTAGATAATGGAGGATCCCATCATTTTCCTTTGATAAGCCATTGCCACCTTCCATCTACCGACTTTTTAGGAATCTTATTTAGTTTTTGGTCCACATATCCCTCTACATCTTTCTTATCCACAGGATATCTATATGAGTCTATTGTATATGCTTCAGGATTAAAGGGACGTCTCCAATAGCCATACACTCTTTCTGCTCTAGCCGTGCCTACAGCTTCTTGTAAATTTCTTACAATTCCTTCTGCTGAAGTGACATCATGAAACCCCCAATACTTTTATATTTACTTATGACTTGTCTACTAGCCTCCATAAGAGGGGCTTTCAGGGTAGCACTTAACTCTGGTGAGTTAGTCATATCCTCAGGACACTCATCGGATGTTGGAGTCGTCAACAAAAGAGCCTTGAATAAGGGAACGTAGAACATGAGTAAGTAGAACAAGCAGCAAGAACAGTAAAAGATTAATAGGCGCTCCTATACAGTGAGGAAAAGGAAAACAGAAACACATCTTTCCCAGGGGCTTGGCAGCCTTTCCAGGAGGTAGGCCTCTTTAAAGCCCCATTCTCAGATCTAAAAGCAGGTTTGCCATGCTAAGCAGACTCCACCGGAGTAGGCGTGGCAGGAAATGATAGGCAAGATTCATTGTGTATCGATTATTTTCAATGAAGAGTTGATAAAGCTTGACCATAATCATCACAGTCATGAAATGGAGGCATCTGGAAAGATCCAAGAATCGGTAGTCATGGAGTATATTGGATTCCATCACAGGTCACCATCTCTCCTACTGTATACAAATATGCTGACTACCTTCAGCTTATGAATGGATGAGTATTGTGCTTTCCCTCTCCCACTCCTGGGGCTCGATCTCAGGTCCTGGGAAGAGCTTAGTTCCTTATTAGCTCTCAGCATGGTGTCCTCACCTTGACCCTTTCTCCTATTGGGTTTGCTAAGCTCTAAGTTCCAACCCCAACACTTCCAAAAGAGGAATGCAGATGTGAGAATCCAATATGTCCACTTGTTTTCCTGCCCTGTGAAAATTCTGGGTCTCAGCTAGGATGGAGAAGGCTTAAGCAATGCTATAGACATGGGAATTAGTTCTCATCCCTGCCAGCACAGTTATAACTGTCATAATAATCAATAAAATACAAAATGCATCCCTTACTAAGACATAAATAAAAAGAATAACTACATTGAATGCACGATGCATTACACACATGTATGTAAATAGAGATCCTATGTTTGAATTAGGTGGGCATATGATTTTTGCCAGTGTGGGAGTTTCAATTCAGGCCCTGGAAGCAGACCTGACCTTGTAGTCTTCAAGGAGGGTGAGCTTCCCCTTCACCCACCGTGCTATAGTGTTATCCAGGTCTGAGTTGGAATCCCAGCTGTGGCAGAGAAAATGATGTGAATTCTGAGCTCGGATGTTTATTATTTTTTATTTTATTTTATTTTTTTGCCACCCAAGCGATTTGAACTCAGTTCATGGCAACTCTGCCTCAGCTTCGATCACTTTAGGCTGGTGGGCTGCCATGGGCGCATAGCCGACCCTGTGATCCTAGGCCCTGAAGCCTTGCAGGAGAAAATAAAAACACTCACTGAAAAATAGCCGCAGAATGGATTTTTTACATTTTATTCCTTTGCATGGTGACCAATCTGGGCCTGAATGACAAGGCTACAAGTTTACTTCACTTTGCATTGGACAAGGCTAGCGGGCTATTGCGGAAGCCACAGGCCCATATGTTAGCGAAGGCCCTGATATTGAATCCTGGTCCTGACACCTACCAGTGGGGAGACTTCCCAAGAGACTTGTTCCTATGCACGGGAATAACGATGGAATATTTGGAAACTCATGATTGAATAAGTTTCTGCGGGCATCGTCTAATCTAAAATGGGACGCAATGATCCTAGGATGCTGATTGATCTTAATGAATGGGTAATTAAGCATGAAAACAATACTATTCCTTCAATGGCAGCATAATAAATACCTAAGAGTTGGTAGGAATGTAGTTGATGTCATTGAATCTTAAGTAGATGTCTCTGGAATTCTATACAAATATATATTTGTTGGTATACTGCCACCTGCCTATCCATGTATGGCTATTTTGTCCACCCCTGTGGCTCAATCTCAGGGTCTGGGAACTGCCTGGCAGCTTCCTTGGCTAGAGGATGCTGTGTTGAATTGGGTCTGCTAGGTCCTGAGTTCAGATCCCAGCACTGCAAACAACTGGATTGTGGAATAATAAGCCAAGTGTGACACCTGTTTTCCTTTTCTCTGAGAGTCCTGGGTGTCAGACATGATGGAGAACACATCTACAAATTGAGATACTATGTGATGGGATGTCATCAGTATAATAAATGGAATGCATATCTTCACAGTCAATAAACGGTAAATAGTTGAATAAAACAAAAATACAATCAATAACTACAACAAACAGGATATGGACTGAACATCTATAGGTAAATACAAATTCTATCTTTATAATGAATATAAATAGTATGTTTTCCAGGGCTGGGGCTTGAATTCAGGCCTAGGGACCAGGCCCGACTTTCTTGTCTTCAAGCATGGTGAACTTCCACAGTGCTACAGAGTTACTCAGACCCTGAGTTCAAATCCAAAGCCTGGTAGAAAAAAACAGCGTGAATTGCAAGCCAGGGAGCTATTTTTTATTTATTTATTTATTTTGAGAAACAAGGTCTTAAACTCAGGTCATGGCAACTCTGCCTCAGCTTCCATCATCCTACGCTGGGGTGCAGCCACTGGAGCCACAGCAGATACTAGGATCCTAGATCTCCAAACCTTGCAAGTGGGAAAAATATGCACAGAGTAAAAGTGACAGAGGCGGGCGCCGGTGGTTCACAACTGTAATCCAAGCTACACAAGAGGCTGAGATCTGAGGATCGCAGTTCAAAGCCAGCCCTGGCGGGAAAGTCCGTGAGAATCTTATCTCCAGTAAACCACTAGAAACACGGAAGTAGTGCTATGACTCAAGCGGTAGAGTGCTCGCCTTGAGTTGAAGAGCACAGGGACAATACCCATGCCCAGAATTCAAACCCTATGACCGACCAAAAAAAAAAATGTTGCATGATTGCATTTTTACATTTTCTTCCTTTGCACCATGACCATCTGGGTCTGAATGACAGAGATCCAAAGGGTACTTCATCTTGCATTGCTGAAGGCTGGCGGGCTATTGGGGAAGCCATAGTCCTGCAAAGGAACATAGGTCTAGAGTTCGAATCCCAGTCATGCCACTTCCAGATAGTGGAAGATCCTAAGAGACTCATTCCCATCCATCGGAATAAGGATGGAATGTTATGAATGTACAGTTGAATGAGCTAATCGTGAATACTACTCGTATAAAATTAGACATCATAATTTCAGTAGACTGATTTTATTTAATATGAAACATTAAAAGAATACTATTTCTTACAGGGATACAATAATTTCAGGACCTTGATTTACTTAATAGTTTATTAAGGATTAAAACAATAACATTAATTACATGGAGGCATAATAAATACCCAAGAATTGGTAGAAATGTAGTTTATATAACTGAATAATGTATCAACATCTCTGGCACTCTGTAAAGATATATATTTATTAGCATAATACCATCTACATGTCAATCTGTTCTTATTTTGTCAACCCTTGGGGCTCGATCTCAGATGCTGGGAATTGCCTGTAAGCTCAATTTGTCCCGGATGGCGTGCTGACACTCACCCATTCATAAATTTGGCCTTGTAGGCTTTGAGTTCAGACACCAGCACTCCCAAACAATGAATCATGGAGTAAGAAGCTGATGGTGACATGTTTTCTTTTTCTGTGATAGTCCTGGGTGTCAGGTATGAAGTGGAATACATATGTAGACCTATATCCTATGTAATCAATGTAATCAATGTTCTATGTGCCATAATACTCAATAAAATAAATGGCCAATACATGAATAAAACAAAAAATAAAATGAATAACTACACTGAACGCAATAAAGAGTCAACATATGTATGTAAATATAAATAATGTATATAAAATATACATGAAAAAGATGTTTTCTAGTGCTGGGGATTGATTTCAGGCCTAAGGAACAGACTTGAATTTCTTGACTTCTCAGAGGTGAGCTTCTCCTTCCCACACAGTGCAACAGAGTTACCCAGACCATGAATTCCAATCCCAGTCCTGGCAGAAAAAATGGCACCTTCATTCTATGTGACACCCAATTCTTAGATATTTCATTATGCCTCCATTTAATGTATATGATTGTTTAAATGCTTCATGAAGTGTTACTTAAAATCGATCAGAGTCCTAGGATATAATTGTGTATAATTTTATCCTAGAATCGTTCAAGAACTGCCCATTCATTCATGACATATATCACATTCCATTGGTATTCATATGGATAGGAATGAGTTTCTTAGGATCTCCTGTCATTTGGAGGTGGCAGGAACAGGATTCAAACTGTGGGCTCCAGCTTCCACCATTCAATCTGCAGGATAGGGAACTCACAGGTCTGTCCAAGAACATCAGCAATGATTAGGCAGGCACCAATGGCTCTCAGCAGTCCTCCTTAATACTTAAAAGTCTGTGATAGGAGGATGATGGTCAAAGTCACCCTAGGCAGGAAAGTCCTTGAGACCCCTGTCCAACATCAGTGCCAACAAAGCCAGAAGTAGAGCCGTGTGGCTCCAGAGGTTGAGGGCTAGCCTTGAGCAAAAGCAGCTCACAGACTGTGCCCAGATCCTGAGTTTAAGGTCCAGGACTGGCAACAAACAGACATACAGAACAATCTGTGCAGCCATCCAGCTAAAGCAGGTCACCTTCTTGTCCCCATCTGGATTAGACAGACTTTCCTGGGAAAGCGGCTGCTCTCATCTTGACTCCGCCCATTTTGCCTGCATCACAGTATTCTGGTCACACCCCCATTCTTTTTTTTTTATTTTTATCTTATTTTATTTTATTTTTTTGTGGACACACTGTACAGAGGGGTTACAATTACATGGGCAGGATAATGCATACATTTCTTATCAAGCATTGCAGCCTCCTCCTTTGTTTACCCTTCACATCCCTTCCCAGCCTCCCCCCAACCCCTCCACCTAATCACCCCGCCTTCCCCCCCATCCCACCCCACCCCCTGCACCAACGTTGTAAAGCTCGTTTTCGACATGACAACTTGTACTTCTCATTGTTGCAACAGGTCCACCTGTATCCTTAAACGACTTGCTTTTCCCCATCTCCTCTACAAGTTATACTGACATCAAATATAGTGAAAGCAGGGGTTATACTGTGGGGGAGGGACATACAAAGCAACAAAGAGATAATCTTATAAATGAGTTAGAAACAAATGCATGAAAGAAAAAAATTAAAATACATATCTAAGGGTTCATTTTCCTAACTTCACTTTATCTGACCTTTTCCGCTTGACTCATACATATACTAGATATTGCAAATATAAGGGAAACCATGGGTCCTACGTTTCTTTGGGCCTGGCTTACTTCACTTAATATAATTTTTTCCAAGTCTTTCCATTTCCGAACAAATGGGGCAATGTCATTCTTTCTGATGGAGACATAGAATTCCATTGTGTATCTATACCACATTTTCTTGATCCATTCATCTACTGAGGGGCATCTGGGCTGGTTCCATATCTTAGCTTTGGTAAATAATGCTGCAATAAACATAGTTGTGTTGGTAGCTTTAGTGTGTTCTTGTTTGTAAACATTTGACACCCCCATTCTTTCATGGTTCTTTCTGACCAATGGGATACAAGAATGGCGGCCACACCCACATTCCATGCTGCCCAGGATTCCCTCTGTTGGTTGACACCATTACTAGCAGTTGAGGAAGGTAGAGGTGGCTAAGTGGTGAGCAAGAGACTCCAGGCGACCTTGGAGTAGAGTACGAAATTGACATCCTAATCAGTGAGTGGGAGAATAGAGGATTTCCCAGAGCCTGGGAACATGTCCAGCCCATCTTTCCCATCCCAGCGCTCAGATGTCTGAAGCAGTAAAACTCCATGAGAAAGCTGTGGGCCTGAAACTGCCGCCAGAACACCGGTAGAAGAATCCTCCTGACAGACCTGCCACATTCAAGAAAACAAAGAACATGAAAAAGGGAAGGATCCACAAGACAAACACCACCAGGGAGAGTGATTCAATGGAGGGTCCGGCCAAAGGTGATGCCCACCACGGGCCTCCCGTGCATTTGGACACAGTCACAACCACGAGGTTCCAGAGTGTCAATGGTCCTGATACCACCAAGGATCTGTAGAGGTGCTACCGACACGTGGTGCCCACCCTGGACCCCAGCAAAAGAAGAAACCAGGCACTCTATGCCAAGATCCAACCACTGAAGCAGGAAAAGACTGACCTGCAGGATCAACGGGAGAAAGAGAGGGAGAAGATAGCCTAGGTGCAGGTAGCACCTAAAATGGAGCTAGAGAGCCACAAGGCACCCATACAGAGGTTGGTTTCGGCAGAGAGCAATTTACAATGTGCACTCGCTTGCATGCAGCAGGCGGCTGATGACACAGAAAGGGAGCATGAAGCTCTCACCAGCTGCCTACAGGCCACAGAGCAGTGCGTGGCAGAGCTGGAGATGTCGGCTTCTGTGGTCACTGATCACAGAATGAGACTGAAATGTTCTTTGAACAGCTGCATGATGTGACCCTTCTGCTCAAGTAAAATGCCAGAAGCTTCGATGACCTGGAGCAAGTGAACTCAAAGTTACAGGAGAAGCTGGAAGTGCTCTGGACAACAGGAAGAAAGGAATCTGCAAGGTCCAACAAGCACTGGTGGGGCATGAGTTACTGAAGAGACTACTGGACAACGTGAGCTGACTGGTGAGCACATCCAATCTCGAGAAAGACACCTTCACAGAAGACCTGAGCATTGAGAGGTCCACGTGGAAGGAGGAGGCCCAGCAGCTGACCCAGCGGGTGAACCAACTGACTAAGGAGAGGGAGCGAGGGGCGAGGCAGGTGTTTGGCCTAGAGAACAGGCTGGAGGAACCATGGCCCAGCTCAGGCCAAGTGGCAATTGCAGGCCCAGGCCTACTGCACGCAGATGGAGTTGAAAAACCTGGAGGAATAACTTCACATCCCGGACCAGGAAAACCAGAGTCTCCATCTCCAGAATGTGGAGCAGCAGGAGCAATTGTGGAGACTGGAGGAGAAGGCCAAGGATTGGCAGGAGATCCCTGAGACACCATGATGTGCATATGTGTGTGATGGACAGCTGGAGGAACAGCTGGTCCTGCTGTGGGACACTCTCCAGAGGGTGAGCGGTGAGAAGGAGGAGCTCACCAGCATCCTGGACACAGAGCAGCAGGTGAAGAAACACTAGTGGGAACATCTGGTCCACACAGAGGAGAAGATAGAGGAATGGAAAGAAGTGGCTGAGAAAGAAAGAAAGCCAAGAATCGCAGGACCAGCAGGTGCAGTCCCTGGCCCAGCTGCAGGAGCTCAGAGCCACCTGTGAGTGTCACATCACCTCCAATTAGCGGCTGAGCACCGAGAAGGAGGCCCTGCAGCAGCACCTAGAGAGGCAGACCCAACTCTTGGAGCAGCTGAAGCAAGTGCATGGCCTGACCAACTGGGGAGACCAGGTGGTGTCCCCAAAGTGGCAGGACACTCTCAAGTGCCTGAAAGCAATCAGACCACAGGAGGAGCGGCTGCAGGTCCAGCTGAGTTTCCTGGCTTTCCCTGGGGAAGGTGAAGTTGAAAATCCTGGAGAAGCACAAGGTTAGGAGTCAACTCCCCCACCCCCCACATGACCATTGCAGAGGATGGAGACATTCCCCAAACTGAGAGGGATGTGGATTTGTGAGGACTCTTAGTGGCTGAAATCCACAGGGGGAAACTCCTGCAGCAGGAGTGGCAGGCCCACTGTGGGCAACTGGTTCACCTGGCAGCTCAGTGCCAGAGAAAGCTTGAGCCACAGGCCCTCCATCCCGTGAGCTGGCACCACAGCCTGTGTGGGGATGGGAAGCGGGACACATGGGTGTCCGAGAAGAAAATCTACTTTGTCCATGACCTGCCTGATAAGATGGACTTCCATAGTCCAGCGGGTGATCTTCAACATAGATGCAGCCAGCTGTTGGCACACATCACACTGTTGAGGAGTCCCTCATGGCATGTAAAGAGCAGATGTTCATTCTGGCTGAACTGTGACAGAAGAAACGTGAGCATGTGTACCAGCTGTCCTAGGAAAAGATGGAGAAGAGGAGAGAGCTGTGGGAGCCACTGTCACTCCTCACAGGGGAAGACATGGACAACGGGCTCCAGATGCCAGCACAGGCTGCGCCTTCTGTCACTGCCACCTCTTTGAATGCCTCCAGGCTCCAGGGCGGGCAAAATGAGGGAGGAGCAGAAAGGTTTTGAAGAATTGCCACTTCAACACAGTGTGGAAACTGCCAGAGGAGAGATCGAGGTTCACAACCCCATAGAGGACTCCCCCACAAAGCACATCCTGCTGCAGCTACCCCACATCCAGATCCACCCACAGCTCATGGGCTCAGGTGAGGAGTGCTCCCTCCCTTTCTTCTTTAGACTGATGCAAATGATGACTATGTGACATAATGACTCTCCAAAGCCTCAGCAGCAACCATAAGTAGGTGGCCAGTGGCCTTTCTCTCAGGCCTCCATCTTCTGGGTCTTGGGAAGGGTTAACTGTGGGTTGGGTAGGGCAAAGTCTGCTGAGAGGTGGTCCATATTCAAGGGACATCTAATGGCCTATTGGTGGCCAGGGAAGAGGCCCATGTTATGCTTATCACAAAGAAAAAATCGTTTTCAAAGGGAAAACAAGCCTCCAATAAAGATTTGTTCTTCCAGTTCTGGGGCTTCAACTCTTTTCCTGGTCACTGTCCCGGAGCTCTTTCTCTCACGGCTAGCACTCTACTACTTGAGCCACAGGGCCCCTTCTTGTTTTCTGATGGTTCATCGATGATAAGAGTCTCACACACTTTCCTGCCCAGGCTGGCTTTGAACCGTGATCCTCCAGATCTCAGCTTCCAGAGTAGCTAGGATGACAGGCATGAGCCATCAGTGCCCAGCATTTGATACCTTTTGAAGGCATCTTGGCGAGTCTGTAAAAGGAGATCCAAAGAGCCTGGATAGACCTTGACCCAATCAAGGAGCTGAGATGGGGGAAGGCTGACCTTCTAGCCATTCTGTTCCCCAAAATTAAATATGCCAGGTGGTGTTGGATGCATCAAACACCTAGGCCAATAGCCACCAGACTCAGTGGGGAAAAAGTAGAGAATACCCAAAGATTGCAGTGTAGAAATCTTTGATTTTGCATGCATGTGGAGTGTGTGTGTGTGTGTGTGTGTGTGTGTGTGTGTGTGTGTGTGTGTGTGTGTGTGTGTGTGTGTGTGTGTGAACTCAGGGCCTAGGCTCTATCCCTGAGTTTTCTTGCTCAAAGCTAGTGCTCTGCCACTTGAGCCACAGCCCCACTTGCTTTTCGATGGTTAATTGTAGGTAAGTCTCAAGGACTTTCCTGTCCAGGGTGGCTTCAAAGCATGATGCGGTCCCCAGGGAAACAAGAGAAAACACAACTCGATAAAATCCCTATGGTTGACAACTCCTGCCTCCTGGTGGCCAGACGTGGAACATATGTCCCTGTGCCATCGTGGGGGACTATTGTCCTCTAGAGTTCAATTTGGGGAATAGACAGGGGCCAACCTGACTTTTGCTCACCCTGAGTGCTGATTCCAGAGCCGATCTGTTCCACCCTAGGCCAAGAGAGCTCCAGGAGGCCTTGCTTCCACGGGCACAAGAAGTGAGAAGTCAGCTCCAGGCCCAGCTAAGAGCCTTTGCCCATGGACACACCAACTTGGCCTTCCTGATCACCATAAGGCCTGGCAAAGAACAACCCAAAAAAAACAAACCAAAATTGGAGCTGTGAATCAAAGTGGTAGAGCTCTAGCATTGAACCAAAGAGCTCAAAGACAGGGGCCCAAGCTTTGAGTTCAAGACCCCCAGCTCACCTTCCCCCATAAAACACACATTAGCTAAATGTGAACTAGTAGGATTTGTGAAGTGTTTCTGAAGAATGATGATACTGAAGAAAGCACTCTAACTCTAATGACAGCTGAACTTGTGACATACAGGTATGTGCTGAATGTTTCACAGGATGCTGTTTTCTGGTTTCTTCCCACATAGTGTGTTTTTTCTGAGTCTTCATAAACCATGCTGTTGTGCTGAGTCATCCCAAAGGGTGCTATGTTCTGAGTCCTTGAGAAGAGTGGGCTGTGCTGGGTTTTTCAAAGGGTGCTGTGTGCTGAGTCCATTACACAATGTACTTTATGCTGAGTCCTTCAAAAGTGCGGTGTGCTAACTCATCCCAAATGGTGCTATGTGATGATCCCTTGAGAAGGGAGGGACAGATGAGTTTTTCAATGGGTGCTGTGGGCCCAGTCCTTTACACAGGTACTTTTCCTGAGTACTTCAAAGATGGCTATGTACTGAGTTATCCCAATGGGTGCAATGTGCTGCATCCTTGAGAAGAGAGGGATGAGGTGAGTGCTGTGTGCCGACTCCTGTAGACAGTGTGCTCTGTACTGTCTTTCAAATGGTGCTGTGCTGAGTTCTTCCACAAGGGGGTATGTGCTGAGTCCTTCAAAACTGTGCTATGTGCTGAGATTTTCAAAGGGTGCTGTGCACTGAGTGTTTTACCAAGGGTGGTATATACTCAGCCCTTCAAAGGATAGTGTGTATGGAGTCTTAACAGAGGGTGCTATGTGCTGAGTCCTGGGAAAGTGTGCTACGTGCTGAGTTTTTCAAAGTGTGCCATGCACTGAGTCCTATTCACTGCTACTATGGACTCAATCCTTCAAAGGGTGCTGTGTGCTGTCATCCCAAAGGCTACTATATGCTAAGTCCTTCAAAGGGCACATTGTGCTGAGTCTTTTACTCAGGGTGCTTTGTGCTGTTTTTTGAAGTATGCTGTGTGCTGAGTCAGCCCAAAGGGTGCTATGTTCTGAGTCCTTGAGAGGTAGTTTTCCCCAACAATCTTTCTAAATCTCTCAGTCTCTCTCTCTCTCTCAGTCTCTCTCTCTCTCTCAGTCTCTCTCTCTCTCTCTCAGTCTCTCTCTCTCTCTCCCTCTCTCTCTCTCTCTCTCTCTCTCTCTCTCTCTCTCTCTCTCTCTCACTGGGTCACTGTGCACATCCTTGATATGTAGAGTGGAGAGGCTTGGAGGAGAGTCTCCTCTAGTGGTGGGGCTGAGGGAGATTTGATCCCCTGAGCAAGTGCTACAATTGGCGGGGAGTGCTGAGCTGAGGTGAGGCTGTAATTCCCATGGCCTGGAAGCCTTAGGGCTCAGTTAGGGCTGCTCTTGTGGGCAAGGGTAGGGGTCGGAGCCAAGGGGAAAAGGGGACTGAGCTGAGGGGAGGAGGAGGCAGGGCCCAGGGGCCGCACTGTGGAGGCAGCAGTGGCCAGGGTCTCGCAGGGGCAGGTGTGCATGCGCAGAGGGTGTGAGGCGGCCTGCGAGAGGAGTGGAGATAGAGAGAGCAGAGAGGAGCGAGTTCAGGCACAAGGGTAAGTGGCTTCACATGCTCTGTTTGTGGATCAATAGAAAAATAGCCAAAACAAGAATAAAGGCAACAAATGTACAGCCAAGAAGAATATAGTTAGAATAAAGGTAGAGGCAATAAAGGTGCAGCCAAGTGTATAGGAAGCCTTGAGCCAACACCCGCTTCCTGCAGGCATGCTTCCATGAGGCTTATGCTTTGTCTGGCATGATCTCTCACGCAGATTCAGCAGGAGGTGTCATGGCATTTCTTCCTATTTTTTTTTTAATTGAAGCTCATGAATGTCTTGGTGCACAGAAGAGACAAATCCAAAGATCATCCTGAAAATGACTCAAAATATAAGAATAAGAATTGAGAGAATTGATCTGACAATGGCAATTATAATTATTACATGAATCCAATCCAGAGGATTGAGGGCCTCCAAGTTATGCTTAAATAACTCTGCCAAAGATTGTAAATTTTTTACATCTAAATGAGCTTTACTAATTGATGTAATTTTGTCTTGTAAAGCCTCCATAACATGAGAGATATCTTTATCTCTCCAAACTCCTAACAAATGATTTTTGGTAGCATTCCAATTAAAAGAAAAGTTATATTTTAGAGCAGTAACACCGATATATTTAAAATTAGCATGACATTTAACAGAGTTGTGTTTTTAAATTTTGAACTTCCTGACCTATAGCCAGAACCACTTCCTCCAGAGCATTTATTTTCATTTCTAACTTTTTATCTATAATTTGTTGTTCTGCTAGGTCTAATGAAACATTTTTGCTTAAATCAGTAACAAAATGAGCATTGTTTACTTCATTTACTAAGGCTGCTGTAGAAATCGCTAAAGAGCTAATTATTGTTATTAAAGAACTTATTCCTAAAATCAAGGCCGTAACAAAGCGTTTTGGCTGCAACATAATATCCACAGGGTCATTTTATAGATCTACATGTAACATTACATATGAAGGTCTTTTTAAAATAAAAATTACAGAATATGTTTTATCCAGAGAAGAAGTAAGACAATTAGTAAAAATACAACCCTTACAGCTAATATAATAAGATTTTCCTTGATTAATAATGATTAAATTATCTAGTTTTCCAGCTAAAATTTCCATAGGATAACTCACACATGCTCTTACCCCAATTGCAGTACTCTTAGTTTCTATGGGCTTTTTCAGTAAAATCATGTTTGTTGCTGCAAAAAGTCTGAACAAATCCAGCTGAATGCCAGTTTTATTGTGAAAGGGAGAGTGACTCACCAAAATGGAAGCCACCCACCCTGGAGTGAGCCATCTTTTCAGGGGTTCCCCGGGCGTATCAGGAGCATAGCCATTAAACTTTCATGAATTATGTTTTAAGTAGGCGGCATAATCATAATCGGGGTTAGCAATGGAAAAATCAAAAATACTATCTGGTGCCCCATCAGGTTGTAAAAAAGAGGCCTTTTGAAATCCATGGCAGCTTTCAGAAAAATTGAGGTAGCAATAAATAAGTCCTCCCATTCCATTTTGTTACATTAATGACTCATGAACTATGGGACCCTTATATTAGCAACCCCTTGCCATCTGTGTAGGTGTATTTAGTATCAGGAAAGACTGTGATTTTTAGAAAGCAAAAGAGATCAGGTATGGAAAAACAGCATAAGAGGAGATACATTTATCACATAGAGATTAAGAACTAGCCTAAGAGATTTAGAATGCTAAAGGCAATGAACAATAAGCCTGGTTGATAACTAGTTCTTCAATAACCAAAAATGGTTCCCTAGAATGATTTCTGGTATGCATTAGTTACAATCATTTGTTCCTTCCATTTAGAGTTATTCCTTCTCTTGTCCCAACTGATAATTTGCCTCTGCCTTTTTGGTGCCATGACTGACCAAAAAGATTTCCAAATCTCACTTAGACTATCCTTCTCATTGTGATTAGCAGTGACCACTCAAAAGCCTGGAATCTTTGAATTTCCAGAAATAATCTTCACCTGACATCTAAGCACATTCCTAGCATTAATTGTTGTGACCTAATGAACAAAACTTTTTTTTCAACACAGTATCCTAATATAGGTAAAGTACATGAATTAGGGAGTATTGTCAGGTATTAGTATGGAAGGAGCAACATATATTCCAAGTATGGATTATTTATTTTGCATTTACTAACTAAATTTTTTTAATGTTTTTTGGTTTTTTTTTGCCAGTCCTATAGTCCTGGGGATTAAACTCAGGGCTAGGGAATTATTCCTGGGCTTTTTCTTTCTCTCATGGCTAGCACTCTACCACTTGAGGCACAGCACCACTTCCAGTGTTTCTTTTTCTGTTTATGTGGTACTGAGGAATTGAACTCAGGTTTTCATGCATGGTAGGCAATCACCGTACCATGAAGCCACATTCCCAGAGTTCTAAATGACTTTCTTAAGATGGTATTATATTTTCATTCCATAACTATGTATCATAATTTTGGCCAGTTGCTAGAAAAGGACATAGAAAACAATACTAAGTCCAATAAGGCTGGATGGACAATAAGGCTGGATGGTCTAGCCAGGGCACAGAGGGGCTTACCTCATGGGGCTGGTTCAACAGGCTGAGTGAGACAGTTCCTGACCCACAGCCCACCTCCAGAATGAGAGGGCCACCTTAGGTTCCAGCCACATGGGGACACTGGGCCACCTCTTCAGCACCCATTCAACCAGTTCCTGTGAAAGAAAGAGAGAGAGAAAAAGAAAGCCAGAATTACAATTAAGCCAGGTGCCAGTGGTTCAGGACTATAATCCTAACTAAGAGGCTGAGATATGATGAACATGGTTCATAGCTAGCCCAGGCGGGAATGTCCATAAGACTCTTATATCCAAAGAACCACCAGAAAACTGGAAGTGGCACTGTGGCTCAAGTGGTAGAGTGCTAGTCTTGAGCTGAGGAGCTCAAAGACAGCACCCAGGCCCAGAGTTCAAGCCCCACGACTGACAAGAAGTGGACTTCCCACCACAAGAAGTGTACTGAATACCACTCATTCTCCTAGGGACCATGGCAGAGAAGTCAGGCTGAGCTTTCTGTCAACTGGAGGTCATGAGTTGGTCACCTATCTTCTCCGTGCCTCATTTTCCCCAGCTACAAAACTGAACACAGTGAAGGATCTCCTTCCTCATGGGAATAGGATAAAGATGAAAGAGAACCATGTTTTGTTTCATAATCCCGTACATGTCACATGACTAATAACAGGCCCCATCTGAGCCCTTTCCCAGTTATCTTCCTGTCATATGCTCCCAGAATTGCCAAGAACCATATCTGACAGCCGCTCCCTCTGTGCCAGGCCCTGCTCCAGAGATCCCCCTATATTGATCCCTTGTTTCCTCACAACTGTCCCAGGAGGAGACTGAGGTACAATGGTGGAGGCCCAACCCAGAGCTTTACGGCTGCTGTAAACTAAGTTTAGGACAATCATCTAAATGGATGACTGAGCATGGCGCTATATGTCTACCATCCCAACTAAGGAGGACCAGGCCTCGTGGCGCATGCCTGTCACAGATCGGAGGACCACGATCCAGCCCAGCCTGAGCACATATTGAGTGAGTCTCTATCTCGGAAATGCCCAAGACATAAAGGCTTGGCTACCGTGGTAGAAGACCTGACTGGCAAGCCTAAGGCCTTGAGTTCAACCCTAATACACCAAAAAGAACGAGAGTCCCGGTGCCAGAGGATCATGCATATAATCCTAGCTACTCAGGAGGCTGAGATATGAAGATCACAGCAAAAGATTTAAAATAGGTTTGGCCTCACCCATCAGAAGTCAAGATGAGAAAACCCGGAGTCTGACATATGCTGGTGCACTCCATACCAGCAGGGCTCACCTCCTTACTAAGTGCTGGCCATGCTCTCTGTCCCCCTTGGAAGCCAACCCCTGTGGGCCCCATACCCAGGTCCTCCCAAGCTCCAGCTGCCACCAACCAGGCCTAAAGGAGTAGAGAGCTCGAAGGCACACAGTTCCCTTGGTCTTATAATTTAATGTTGCTGAGTCCCCTTCAAGCGTCTCACTCTAGGCCCCCAGACCTCAGCCACAAAGCCCATGCATCCCCCAAATGTATCAGGCACAAGTTACCAAAGGACCCAGCCACCTTATTACAACCCACTTCTACACACACACACACAAATCCAGACCAGTGACAGAAGACTCATCCATGCAGCACCTGCAATTTTCCAAATGATCACTCACCTGATCACAGTCAGGTTATACAAGGAGGAAGATGATATCTCTCTCTCCCTCTCTCTCTCATGCACACACACAGACACAGACACACACAGACACACACACACACATACACACACACACACACACACATACACACACACACACACACACACACATACACACACAAACAGACTCAGAGTAGTGCCTCTCCAGAGTTTGTTGGTTCCTCATCTGGGACAATGTACAAGCTAGTGCACGGGGCTTCCCTTGGAGGAATCAGGAGCTCCAACCCAAGGGGAGCACCACTCTAATGATGCAGCACCACCCTGCCTATCCCTTTCTCCAGGGCCAGACCCTTGACTCCCCATTCAACAAAACCCTAGTCCAGGACGCTGGGTGAAGGAGTCCCGAGACAAGCGGCTCCTCAGAGCCAGGAGAGGAAACAAGCAGGGGGTCATGGTGACCCCAGAGGGGTGTCTGACCCCAGGTGGGGGTGGTGTTGGGGAAATGGATGGGGTCCTAAAGGCTACATACATGGACTTACTCCCTACTTCCAGCCTACATGCTTCTGGGCCACATGGCAGATTCTTGGGAAGGACAAGGAGACCAGATAGACTGGGGCACCAGCAGAAGCTGGCAGAGCTGGGAAATGTGATCACTCTGTGAGAACTGTTGACAGTTGGGGGGAAGGGACAGGCTGGGTGTATGTGTATGTGAGTTTGGGGGGGTGTTCCTCCCAGATATTCACATTCTGCTCTGACCCCCAGCACTGTCACTTCCCTACTGGGCTCTTCTGGGACCCTCTCTTCAGGTGAAAGGGTGACTGAGCACAGAGGACAAGGGCTCACACAGCAAGAGAGACCTATTTTCTGCATCCAACACCCCCAGCCCTCAGAAAAAAGGAAAAGACCCAAGAAGGCAGGTGTGGAGGTGCTGCTCCCCACCTCTGACTAAAGCCACCAGGTTCCCACCAGGAAGAGGAAGGGTGTAGATGCGTGGCTGTGTGGTTCCCACTGCTCCAAGCCAGGGTCTCTGTGGTGCCCCCTCCTCACCCATCCCTGCATTTCCCTGTTTCCTGGGACACTGGCAGCTAGGGATGGGCATGGGATCCCCTGGTCAACACCCACTCCCACCCCCACCCCTGGGGCACATTTGTTGCAGCGCCCTGGTCAGACTGTAGGGCATAGGGGAGCCGGAGGTCCAGTTGGGAAGGGGGGGGAATCGCATGGTGTGGGGGTCATAGGGTATGGGCCGAGGAGGAGGCCACTCACATGTGCTGCTGGGAGAAGCTGTTGGAGGCAGCTCCTGGTGGGTTCGAGCAGCGAAGGCATTAGCATGGCAAATACTCAGGCCTGGAGCAGAGACAGGGGGGCCTTGACCAGGTCAGGGCCACAAGCCTGCCTGTGGTGTGCCATCACCTGAGGACTCCAAGAGGTACCATGGGTCCAAGCAAGCAGTGCTAGGTTTGAAATGCAGTGCTGCGGAATGCTGAAGGGGACCGGGGCGTGGGCAGGTGCGTGGCAGGGCTGAGCAAGGCCTCTCCTCTTACAGCTTGAGTCTTGATGACCACTCAGCCACCTCTACCTTCCTCAACTGTTGGTAGTGGTGTCAACCAACAGAGTAATCCCAGTGCTATCAGGCAGCATGGAATGGGGTGTGAGCACCATTCTTATATCCCATTGGTCAGAAAGAACCATGAAAGAATGGGAGTATGGCCGGAATCCAGTGATGCAGGCAGAATGGGCAGAGTGAAGATGACAGTGGCTCCCCAGCCCCTTTCCCAGGGAACTGTGTCTAATTCAGTTGGGGACAAGAGGGTGACCGGCTTTAGATCGTTGTGTATGTCTGTTTGTTGCCAGTCCTGGACCTTAAACTCAGGATCTGGGCATAGTCTGTAAGCTGCTTTTGCTCGAGACTAGCCCTCAACCTCTGGAGCCACACAGCTCTACTTCTGACTTTGTTGGCATTGAAATTGGACAGGGGTCTCAAGGATTTTCCTGCCTACGGTGACTTTGACCATTGTCCTCCTATCACAGCCTTGTAAGTATGAAGGAGGACTGCTGAGAGCCACTGGTGCCTGCCTAATCATTGGTCTTGCTGATGTTCTGGCACAGACCTGTGAGTTCCCTATCCTGGGGTTGAAGTGGTGGGAGCTGGAGCTCACAGTTGGAATCCTGGTCCTGCCACCTCCAAATGGCAGGGGAACCTAAGAAACTCATTCTTATCCATAAGATTACCAATGGAATGTGATCAATGTCAAGATTGAATGAGTAGTTCTTGAATGATTCTAGGATCAAATTATACACAATTATATCCTAGGACACTGATCAATTTTAGTTAATACTTCATTAAACATTTAAATAATCACATTCATTAAATGGAGGCAGAACGAAATACCTAAGAATTGGACCTCACATAGGTGTAATTTTTTCTGCCAGGATTGGGATTTGAACTCATTGTCTGGATAACTCTGTTGCACTGTGTGGAAGGGGTAGCTTGCCTCCTTGAAGTCAGGAAATTCAAGTCTGTTCCTTAGGCCTGAAATTGATCCCCAGCACTAAAAAACATCCTATTAATGTACATTTTAAATATATGATTTATATTCATATACAAATGTTCACTCCATATTACACTCAGTATAGTTATTCATTTTTGTTTTTCTTGTATTGACCATTTATTTTATTGACTATTATGACACATAGAACATTGATTACATAGGATTATAGGTCTGCATATGTATTTCACTTTATACCTGACACCCAGGACTTTCACAGAAAAGGAAAAAAAATGTGTCACCATCAGCTTCTTACTCCACGATTAATTGTTTGGGAGTGCTGACATCTGAACTCATGGCCTACAAGACCAAATTCATGAATGAGTGAGTGTCAACAAGCCATCCTGGGGAAAATTGAGCTGACAGGCAGTTTCCAGGACCTGAGATCGAGCCCCAGGGGTTGACAAAATATGAACAGATTGTCATGCGGATGACAGTACACTAATAAATATATATGTTTATAGAGTGCCAGAGATGTCTATACATTATTCAGTTATATAGACTCATTCCTACAAATTCTTGGGTATTTATTATGCCTCCATGTAATTAATGTTATTGTTTTCATCCTTAATAAACTATTAATTAAATCAGTGTCCTGAAATTATTGCATTCCTGTAAATAATAGTATTCTTTTAATGTTTCATAAATATTAAATAAAATCAATCAGCTTCCTGAAATCATCTTGTCTAATTTTATAGAAGAATCATTCACGATCAACTCATTCAACCGTGACATTGATAACATTCCTATGGATGGGAATGAGACTCTTAGTATCTCCTGCCATTGGTAGGTGTCAGGACGGGGATTTGAAATCAGGGCCTATGTTGCCACGTAGTCCTATGGCTTCCCCGATAGTCCACCAGCCTTCAGCAATGGAAGGTAAAATACCCTTTGCAACAGTGTCATTTGGACCTAGGAAGGTCACCTCACAAAGGAAGAAAACATAAAAAGGCCATCTTGCCACATTTTTCCTGTGATTTTTTTTTTCCCCTTCAAGGCCTAGGGATCTAGGATCCCAGGATCAGCTGTGGGTCCAGTGGCTGCACTTCAGCCTAGGGTGATCGAAGCTGAAGCAGAGTTGCCACGACCCGAGTTCAAGCCCCACTCTGGGAAAAAATAAAATAAAATAAATTTAGCTCCCTGCCTTGCAATTCCCACCATTTATTCTGCCAGGTTTTGGATTTGAACTCAGGGTCTGGGTAAATCTGCAGTGGATTTGAAGATAAGAACTTCAGGCTTGTTGACTAGGCCTGAATTCAAGCCCCAGCCTTTGAAAACATACTATTTATATAAAGATAGGCTTTGTACTTACCTATAGATGTTCAGTCCATACAAGTTTGGTGTGGTTTTTCCTTGTATTTATTGTTGTATTCATTTATTTACCATTGATTTTACTGTCTATGATGACACCCATTCCGTTTATTACATTAATTCTATCACATAGCATCTAGATTTGTAGACGTGTTCTCCATCATACCTGACACCCAGGACTTTCAGAGAAAAGGAAAACAAGTTTTACACTCAGCTTCTTACTCCATGATCCAATTGTTGGTAGTGCTGGAATCTGAACTCAGACCCTAGCACGACTAATTGGCAAATAGGTCAATATGAACACACCATCCTGTGAGCAACTAAGGAGGAAGGCCATTCCCAGGATATGACATTGATCCCCAGGGTGGGCCACAATAGTTATAAATTCATTGTTTAAACATAGGATCTATATTTACATATATGTGTGGACAGCATCTCGTGTTCGGTCTACTTCTTATCCATGGAGGTATTGTATATTTTACTGCGTATGGTTACAGATATAACAGTGTTTACATGGCTGACAACATATTGCCATGTCTATAGGGTTTCTTATGCATTCTCCATCCTAGTTGAGACCCAGGACATTCGCAAGACAGGAAAATATGTGAATCGATTGGCTTCTCACATCAGGATTCATATTTTGGCTGTGTTGGGGTTTGAACTCAGAGCCTAGCAGGCCCAATTGAGGAAAGGGTCAATGTGAGGACACAGGTCTGTGAGCAATGAAGGAGATAGGCCATTCCCAGGACCTGACACCGAGTGCCAGAGAGGGCCAGATAGTCATAAATTCATAATTTAAACATAGGATCTATATTTACATACATGTGTGGGCAGCATCTTGCATTCAGTGCACTTCTCCTTATTTTGTTCCTAATTCATAGAGGTACTGTGTATTTTATTGCTTATAGGTATAACTGTGCTGACATGGATGACAAGCTGTTCCCATGGTTATAGGGTTGCCTATGAATTCATTCTCCATCCTAGTTGAGACCCAGGACTTTCACAGGAGAGGAAAATATTTGCAATGACTGGATTCTGACATCAGGATGAAACTTTTGTCAGTGCTGGGATGTGAATTCAGGTCTGGGTAGCTCTGTTGAATTGTGGTGGAAAGGGAAGCTCACCATCCTTCAAGACTAGAATGTCAGGCCAGGTCCCAGGCCTGATTTGAAGCCCCAGCACTGGACAAAATAATAAGCCCACCTTTTTTAAACATAGGATCTCTCTTTATCTACAGGTGTGTTATGCAACTTGCATTCAGTGTAGTTATTCTTTTTATTTTGTGTCTTATTCATGATTATTGAGTATGATGACAGATATAACTGTGATGATGGATGACAACCTATCCCCATGTCTATAGAGCTGACTATATAGTATTCTCCATCTGCGCTGAGACCCATGACTTTCACAGGACAGGAAAACAGATGGATCAATTGGCTTCTCACATCAGGGTGAAGCTTTTGGCAGTACTGGGATTTGAACTCAAGGCTTAGCAGGCCCAATTGGTGAATTGGACATGGTGAGCACACCAGCCTGTGAGCTACTAAGGAGCTTTGCCGTTCCCAGGACCTGAGATCAAGCCCCAGAAAAAGAAGGAAAAAGCAAGTAACTTCCTTTGGGTTTGATCAATCTATTTCTATCTTGGAAGCTCCTGAGGAGCTAGCAGGACAAGGACCAAAGAAGGACATGGACTAGGAGAGCAGGCTGAGTTCAAGGTTCAAGTGTAGCAGATCCATCTGCCCAGCCACTCACGTGAAGATTGTAATCATCTTGTGTCCTCCAGTGGGCTTCCGAAAGATCACATGTTCAAGAATTCCTGGGTTTCCCTTGGTGATCAGAAGTTACTTACATTCTAAATGTTCTTAGAGTTCTCAAGCTATAAAAGCAGGAAAGAAACATCATTGACCCATCCTGGGTATAAATGAAGTTCTCAGGATCCAAGACCTAGCCCTGCTAGCAGGAAGAACTCCAATGTAACTCTTTATTTGAAGGACAGGAAACAGTTTCAAAAAAACAGGCTAGGTGCAGAGACCTAGGCCTGCAGGATTAGAAGGCAGAATGTATACACTCAACAGGGAAGTGAGCTGCAAAACCACTTCATTCATTCCAGGAACAGCCAGCAATGGGGGGAAACCTGAAATATTTGTTAGAGTCACACCAGGGTCAGGCTTTTCTCAGCCTCTTCAAACAATGACTAATTATCCTTCCTCCCTCAGGTGAAGGGAGCCTCAGGCTATCTTTAGGTTACCAATAGAGAACCAGTTTAGTAGGGGAGAGGGGAGGAACAGAGTAGAAAAATACTGCTTTTTGGTCTTAGGGAGTAGGTTCTTGACTCTCTATCTGTCAGATTTAAAGGCCCTTCTACCTCTGCCAGTCCATTCTCCTTCCTTCATTCTCCACATCATTAATGTACATCCCCAGTCCAAAGAGAGGCAGGGCCCTTTCTCTTCTGCCTCCAAGCATGTGAGTTAAAACTTGGTTCTGCCCTCTTGACTCTCGGGCCCTCCACTGCCTGAGAAGTGGGAGAGAGACAGTCTTCCTGCTCTGTGGTTATGTGAAGGTGATGCTGGTTTCCTGGCATACTGCAGAAGGCCTCATGGTAGGGAAGTGTTCCCTTCTTTCCTACTGACATCCAAGACCAGATTCACCTATCATCTGTCTATCTATCTGTCTGTCTGTCTGTCTGTCTGTCTGTCTGTCTGTCTGTCTGTCTGTCTGTCTGTCTGTCTGTCTGTCTGTCTGTCTCTCTCTCTGTCTGTCTGTCTGTCTGTCTGTCTGTCTATCTATCTATCTATCTATCTATCTATCTATCTATCTATCTATCTATCTATCTATCTATCTATCTATCTATCTATCTATCTCTCTGTCTGTCTGTCTGTCTATGTGTCTGTCTGTCTGTCTACCTACCTATCTACCTACCTGGTATCTCTTTGGCAGTTCTTGGGCCGAACTCAAGGCCTGGGCACTGTCTCTAGCACTCTGCTACTTGAGTCACAGCACCAATTCTGGCTTTTTCTGTGTATGTGCTACTGAGGAATCAAACCCAGGGCTTCTTGCATGCTGGGCAAACACTCTCTCACTAATCCACATTCCCAGCCCCCTCATCTTTTTCTTAATGGTAGTTTTTACATAAGTATGCTACCATTTTTCGTCCCCAAGTTAATTTTTCTGAATGGCTGTAATAAATATGAACCCTGATCTTCTCTTCCCCTGCCTGATTTGTGACTGTTCCTGTGTTGGCCTCATAATAAAATGTAAATAAAGGCTGCTGAGAGCTTAAGTGTGCATCATATAAGGATGCAGGCATGGAGCCCCGGAAGAGAAAAGTGATGTGGGCTTGAAATGAAGAGAATGCTGCAGTATGCGCAATGAGCATATCTGAAAAATAAATCAGTAAGTAAAAGCAGAAGCATTTCATAGGGTCTGTTTGCACTCAGGGAAGTAATATACACACATAAGTTGGTAGGAGGACACTGATACATAACTTGGCCTTCTCTTTTTGAATTTTTTTGTGGGCATCCCAGGGCTTAAACACAGGGCCCAATGCATTCCTGAGCTGTTTTGCTCAAGGCTGAGGCTCTACCACCGCCACAGCTCCACTTCCAGCCATCTGGTTGATAATTGAACATAAGCGCATCCCAGGCTTTACTGCCTGCTCTGGACAGTATCTCCTGCTTGGCTTTATCTCTCAAAGCTGGAGCTCTACCCTCTGGGCCACTGCTCCACTTCTGGTTTTCTGGTGGTTTATTGGAGATAAGAGGCTCACAGACTTTCCTGCTTAGGCTGGCTTTGAATGGTGATCTCCTGAGGAGGATTAAGCGGCTTTCCTTAGGGATTCACTGAGAAGCCGCTCCACACAAACATTTAGTTTAAATCTCAAGAGGTTCTAGAGAAAAACAGAAACAGAAAGATGCTTCAAGTGTGTTCTAGATACTTAAGGGTGTAGACAAAAAAAAAACATTCATAATTTTATAGACAAAAGGAGCAATGCAGACAGTATGAAAATCGCTCAAGTTTTCAGTCCTCTCGTCCTGAGACAGTAAATTCACTGCAGCTCAATGCTAAGTGACTGAACTGGCATGGCCTGTGGACATTTGCTCCAAAATCCTGGGACACTCATTTCTCATTTTTGGCTTCAAACCTGTAGCCAGAGGGGAAGATAAGGAGAGAAAATCCTTCTCAGAGAAGGCAGCTATAAAGAACATTGGGTATTTACTTATAAATTCAAACCATTGGAAAGACCCTGTTAAGAAGTCAGATGTCCAGAGTAAAAAATGAAGAAGAAAAGAAAGGCAGGTGCCAGTGGCTGCTGACTGTAATTCCAGCTCCTCAGGAGGCTAAGATGTAGAAAACCTTAGTTTGAATCCAGCCAGTGTAGGAAATTTGACACTATTATATCAATGAGATCAGAGAAAAACCCAGAAATGGGGCTGTGAATTTTAATGCACTACCTCTGAGCAAAAGGAGATCAGGGACAATGGCTAGGGTTACTGTCCAACCCCAGGACCTGCCCCCCACCAAAAAAGAAAAAGACAGTGTAGCTCTATGTATTTGTATATGGATGGATGTATCCCTATAGGTGAATCTCCAGAGTAGCTATGATGAATGCACTGAACTAGGAAATTTGTTTTCAATACAATGATTTCATAGCACAGACAGGGCTTTCAAGACATTGCATGTTCCAGGGCTCCCCTCACTGTTCCCAGTGTAGCCTGAGGGTTTCTCTGCATCCCAGGCCTGTTGGAAGAAGTTTCTCATTGTCTGGACAGGCAGACAAAAAGCCTCACTCCTGTACAGCTGTGTAACAAACAACTCCATCTGGGCCAATTAGTGAGGATGAGTGTGGGTAGGCTCTGAAAGTCAGGAAAAAAAGGCCTCTTTGTACCACAAGCTATCTCGCTCACCCGTGCTCTGTTTTGACAGGAAGCCTTCATTTATGCCACCACCCTTGGCAGGCCAAGTTTCCTGCACTTATCTTGCCTTTGTGAGACTAAATTCCGGTGTTCAGATACATTGTTCAATATAATTCAGGAGTCCTTCTGGCTGACAACTAGGGCACTGAACCTATTGAAATGTTTAATTGCAGGCAATGATGGGCCTATGATGCCTCTCCTAAGTTTCTGGAACCTTGGGAAATCAAGCACATGTCGGATATCACAACGCTTCTTGTCATCTAGGGCTGGTGAAACTCATCAGGTTTTGAAATATTTGACCTCTCCTAGTTGGGCACTGGGTGGCTAGGTTTTGGGGTTGAACACAGGGACTGAGTGCTGAACATGAGCTCAGTGCAGAAGCCCAGTGCTCTACCATTTGGTGTCACAGCTTCACTTCTGGTCTGTGTGTGTGTGTGTGTGTGTGTGTGTGTGTGTGTGTGTATGTGTGTGTGTGTGTGTGTGTGTGTGTGTGTGTGTGTGTGTGTGTGTGTGTCCATGTGCATTCGTGCATACACCAGTCCTGGAGATTGAACTTAGGACCTAAGCAGTGTACCTAGTTTCTCTTGTACAAGGATATCTCTCTCCCACTTGAGCCACAGAGACACTTCAGGCTTTTTTCTAGTGATGTGGTCCTGAGAAATCATGCCCAGGGTTTCATATATGCAAAGCACTCTACCCCTAAGGCCCGTTCCCAGCCCTCTGCTTCAGGTTGGTTAGTTTGTTTCTGTGTTTTTCTTGTTGTTGTTGTTGTCTGTTGTAGCAGTTAAAGTCTGGACCTGGGTGCTGTCCCTGAGCTCTTCAGCTCAAGTCTTGTGCTCTACCACTTGAGCCACAGCACCACTTCAGGTTTCCTTGTGGTTCGTTGGAGTTAAGTGTCTCAAGGACTTTCCTGCCCAGCCTAGCTTTGAACCATGATCCTCAGATCTCATCTGCCTAAGTAGCTAGGATGACAGGCATGAGCCACAAACACCAAACTTCACTTCAGGTTTCTTAGTGGTCAATGGAGATAATAGTCTCCTGGGACCTTTTGTGTCTGAGATAGTTTGGAACCCAGATCCCCAGATCCTGAGATGGCAGGATGACAGACCTCAGCTATAGACCCCTAGGCAGTGGCACTCTGCTGCAAGGGGTTCCTTGGCTCCACGTGGTGGAGGGCTATCCTGAGCCCAGAGGTAAGGGTCAGTGCCTAGGCCCCAAGTTCAATGTACATGACTGAGTAAAAATAGAACAAAACAATTGTCTGCATGAGACAACTCACTAGCCTTCAGTTATACATAATTTTGTCCATGCCATGGGGACACATCTGAGCCACAATATTCTTTTTTTAATCAAACTCCTGTTTTTCTTTATTGTGAAAATACTGTACAGAGGGGTCACAATTACATTGGCAAAGTATTGAACACAATTTTTAGTAAGCATTGTTGCCTCCTCCTTTGTTTCCCCTTCCTATCCCTTCCCCCTCACTCCCCACCCCCCAAGTTGTAAAGTTCGTTTTTAGACATAATGAATTGTACATCTCATTGTGGCAATGGGTCCACCTGTATCCCTATTTAAACAATTTGATTTTTCCCTTCCCCTCCATTAATTATACCAACATCAAATACAGTGAAAACAGGGGTTATACTGTGGGGGAGAGACCTACAAAGCAACAAATAAATCATCTTATTAATATGTTAGAAACAACCACATGAAAGAAAAAACATTTGAATCCTTATGGTGTGGTTCATTTCGCCTAAGAGCAACATATCTGACATTTTCTGCTTGTCTCAGGCATATACTAGTTATTGCAAATAAGGAAAACCATGGGACCTATGTTTCTTTGGGCCTGTCTTACTTCACTTAATATAATTTTTTCCAAGTCTTTCCATTTCCTAACAAATGTGGCAATGTCATTTTTTCTTATGGAGGCATAGAATGTGATATATATATATATATATATCACATTTGTTGTCTGCAAAATCATCTCAGTTGTGGAGATCTTACAAGTACCAGATGAATGAATGTGCCCTATGAAGGACACAGCACGTGACAATCTTTGCATGACTCAACACACAGCACCCAATGCAGGACTCAGCACACTGCAACCTGTAAAGGACTCAGCACATAGCACCCTGTGCAAGACTCAGCACAGAGCACCCTATGAAGGGCTCAGCACATAGCTCTATTCCACAAATTGTCATTAGAATTAGGGTGGTTTCATCAGTATTACCCCTCTTTGAGGAACATTTCACAAACCACACAAGATCACATCTAATGGTTTAGAGGGGTGTTTTTTTGTGGGGGGTTAACCATGGGGCTTGAACTCAAAGCATGTGGATACTGTTCTAATAACATTTGCTCAGGGCTAGAGCTCTGCCACTAGGAGCCACATTTTAGAGTCTAACAGACTTCCTACCAGGGCTGGGTTTTAAAGCTCCCAAACAGTTAGGATGATGGGGTTAAGCCAGCCATCAGTGTCTGGTTCCATGCAGCTGGGTTGCAGCGGTTTACATATAGCTAAGTCAGGTTAGGTGGCAGCTGTCAGCACCAGACTCCTAGCTTGCTCTGTGCTGATGTATTTGAAGTCCTGTCCTTATATCATTGCAGGTAGAACATTCTACCTTTTTTTGGCGGCAGTCCTGGGTCTTGAGTAAGGGCTTAGAAAATGTCCCTAAGTGTTGGTGCTCCAGGCTAGCATTCAATTGATTGAAAAACAGCAGAACTTCTGGATTTTCTGTTTATGTGGCACTGAGAAATCCAACCCAGGGCTTCTTGCTTACTAGGCGAGCACTCAACCACCGAGCCCCAGGAGTGAACGAGGTATAAATAGGTAGAGCTTCCTGTATATAAGTATTATATACACAAAAAGATAGATGTCTGTATATTATTGAATTATAGATAATATTACTACCAATTATTAGGTTTTAAATTATGTCTCCATTTAATGATGTGTCCCAGTTGAACAATTAATAAAGCATTAATAATTACTCAATATCCTGTTATTATTTATCATAAATGTACACACATCCATACATATAATCATATATTTTATAAATGAGACAAATTAAATTATGCATCGTGTGTTACTACCCATTATTAGGTATTTAATTATGTCTCCATGTAATTTTTATTCTCTTAATGCTCAATAAAATATTAATTAAACTTAATCCAAGTCCTATAATAATTGCGTTGAATTTTATCCCAGAATGATTCACTACTAATTCAATCTGTTTTTCTTCCACCTATGTCATTTCTTACCTTTATGACATCCTATTGCATAGCATATAGATTTGCATACAATTTATACATCCTACCTGTCACCGAGCACTTTCAAAGAAGAGGAAAATGTGTCACACTCGGCTTCTCACTCCATGATTACATTTTTGGCAGTGCTGGTATCTAAACTCAGGGCCTAGAAGGCTCAGTTCATGAATGGGTGCCTGCCAGCACAGCAGCCTCTAGCCAATTCAGCTGCCAGGCAGTTCCCAGGCCCTGAGATCGAGCCCTGTATGTTGACTCCATATTGCACTTAGTGTAGTTATTCATTTTATTTTTTGTTTTATTTTATTTATTTACCATTTATTTTTATTGACTGTTATTACACATAAAACATTTACTACATTTATTACATAAGATATAGATTTGCCTATGTATGAAACTTCACACCTGACACCCAGGACTTTCACAGAAAAGGAAAACATGTGTCACCATAGGCTTCTTACTCCACCATTCAATTTTTCTGAGGGCTGGCATCTGCACTCATAGCCTACATGGCCCAATTCATGAATGGGTGAGTGTCAGCACACCAGCCTGGGGCATATAGAGCTTACAAGAAGTTCCCAGCACCTGAGATCAAGCCCCAGGGATTGACAAAATAAGAACAGATTGACATGCAGATGGTACTACACAAATAAATATAGATCTTTAAAGAGTGCCAGAGATGTCTATACATTCTTCAGTTATATAAACTACATTCCTAGCAATTCTTGGGTATTTATTATGCCTCCATGTAATTAATATTTTCATTTCCATCCTTAATGAAATATTGATTAAATCAACTACTGTCCTGAATCTATTGTGTCCATGTAATTAATAGTATTCTTTTAATGTGTCAAAATATATCCATTAAAATCCATTGGCCTCTTAAAATCACTCTGTTTAATTTTATAGTATTATCATTAAGGAACAACTAATTCAACCTTGACATTCATAACCTTCTATCGGTATTCCTATGTATAGGAACCAGACTCTTAGGATCTCCCTGCATTGGTAGGGGTCAGGACCAGGCTTCGAACACAGGGCCTATGTGGCCGTGTTGGCCTATGGCTTCCTTGGTAGCCTGCCAGACTTCAGCAATGCCAGGTTAGAAACACTTTTCAGCCATGTCATTCAGACCCAGTATGGTCACCTTGCAAAGAAAACAAATGTAAAACCGGCAGCCATCTGCAAGTTGCTGATTTGTTTTTTTGTTTTTTGTTCTTGTTTTTGTTTTTGTTTTGTAAAAATACTGTACAAAGGGTTACAATTACATGGGCAAGATAATGAGTACATTTCTTATCAAACATTGTTGCCTCCTCCTATGTTTTCCTTCCCATCTCTTCCTATACCTTCCCTGACCCCTTACCAGATCCTCCCCCCCCAGCAATGTTGCAAAGTTCGTTTTTTGACATAATGACTTGTACATCTCATTGTTGCAATAGGTCCACCTGCATCCCTATTTAAACAAGACCCTCAGGTTATATTTTATTTTTCCATTTGGAGTGTGAATGCAGGCCCTGAGATCATAAGCAGCATCTTGAAGTGTATGGACAGCTGTATTGAGCTATAAGACTCACCTCAGAAAACAAGCAGAGGAAGTGGGATGCAAAATACACAATCTGAACCAATAGATCTATAGGTGACTGAGAGTCAATTTCCACATTAATGGCATGAATACAAGGGTGAGTCCATTTGAAGAGAGGTCTCCAACAATTTCATGGGACCCCATGGACAAGCCTGGCAGGAAGACACGTGTGTGTGTGTGTGTCTGTGTGTGTGTGTGTGCCTGAAGGCTGGGCAGGGGCTCAGGCTTCTCTACAGCTCCACTTCTGGCTTTTTTGGTAGTTGATTGGAGATGAGATTCTGATGGACTCTCCTACCAAGGCAGGCTTCGACTGTGATATTCAAATCCCAGCCTCATGAGTAGCTGGTATTAAAGAAGTGAGGCACTGGAACCTGTCAGGAATCCTCTTAAATACCAGAGCTATTCTTAGGGAGACAGGAAACACCTCAGTCCAAAAGATGGTGTTTTTTTCATGCTTTAAAGAAAAAATGCACTCAATACTAAAGTATGAAGTAATATTGAAGGAAAGAAGACAGCAAACTTTCATAAATCTGGCGTTGTGAAAGCCCATCAGACATGAGTCTTTCATATAGGAATCTATGTGGCAACATTGAGACTCACCCATGTGGTCATGTGAACTGGTTGAAGACCTATTCTCACACTGACATACCTTCAAAAGTCTGGGGTTCTGCTCTGTGGAAGATGTTTCCCAGTCACACTTGTAAGTCTCTTAGTTTTTCACACTTCTCATCCCTCATTCTTAGTATTCACCAAGTATCTTTTCCATTGCTGCTCCAGAAGGTGTTTTCAATGTCACTGTAAGGATTAATCTAATAAGAGAAACATGTTTGAAGAACTTTAATACTTATATTAATAATATCATTACTAATAAAGAGTATTATTCAAGAACTACTTTAAGATAAATAAAACATGATTTGGAGCAGTTATGTAGTTTGGATATTAAATATGATAACACACATATATTCTTAGGCCATTACAAATCTGTAGTTACTGCAATCTTACAATACATATATTCTTAAGAAAGAAAAAGTGTTGATAAGATAAGCAACCCAGTAGTTGTTGAATGAGATAAATATAGTGAGGACTTCTGTTGAGCTAGTACACACTGGTTCTTGCTCTGAAAGCATCACCTATCTGTTCTGAGAGCCAGTCAGGCTTCAGGCTTAAGTAGGACACATGCTTCCAGATGACAGACCTGCCTGGCATTCACTGCCTAAGTCCATTCAGGCCCACAGCCCATAGAAAATATAGAACAACCTTCAGAACAGTCATCCTGACTTTAAAGCTCAAGCCTAGCTCATCAGCAGACTGATGTCTGAGGATTGTGGTTCAAAGTCACCCTGGGCAGCAAAGTCTGGAAGACCCTTATCTCCAGTTAACCACAAAAAAGCCACAGTGGGAGGGATAAACTGAGAGCAAGGGAAGGGGTGTAATTATCCCCCAAAAATGTATTCATTACCTGACAACTGTTTAATTTAACTGACTTAACTGTTACCCCTCTGAACATCATATTCCTAATAATATTTTTTAAGAAAATGAAAATGAGGCTGGGAAGGTGGCTCAATGGTTGAGTGCTTGCCTTGCATTCATGAGGCCCTGAATTCAATTCCTCAGTACCATATAAGCAGAAAGAAAGCTGGAAGGGACGCTGTGGCTCAAGTGGTAGAACACTAACCTTGATCTGAAGAGATGAGGGACAGTGCCCAAGCCCAGAATTCATGCCCATAACTGACAAAAAAAAATAAAGAAAAGGAAATAAAAAAGGAAGAGTATTGCTGCCAGGCTCAGTGGCCAAGCCTGTACTCCTAGCTATTCATGAGGCTGAGGATCAGTGATTGAAGCCAACTTGGGTAGGAAAGCCTATACGAATTTTATCTCAAATTATGTACAAAAAAAATCTAGAAGTAGAGTTGTGGCTCCAGTGGTAAAACAGTAGACTTGAGGGGAAAAACAAACTACAGGTATAGTATCCATTTCCTGATTGCAAGCCCCAGAAAGGCACAGAATAAAAGAAGGAAAGACACTATGAACTTGGTTTATCTGTACCTGAGATGACTTTGTTAGAGACGATTATGGACTGAAACTCTGAACAGGGCATACTAGGTCTGGCATTTTTTCTACACAAACTGTGTGCACAACCATCTTAAGTCCTTCGCTATTTTATAGTTGCAGGTTGCATTATCTTCTCACCATGGAAGAGGTCCAGTATTTACTTTCCCTAGGGTAGCTGCTTCCTTGTCTTCTGCTCTTTACTCATGGACAGCAGTATTTTAACTGAGAATGCAAGGAGGAGGATTGGCAATGCCTTGAAAAAGGGAATATTCTAGAAGTGGGTGAGATGGTGGTGATAATGCCCAGGACCAGGTGAGCATTTTGGTGATGATTGGGCATGGTGTGTCATTCTTTATCAATATGCTGAGGGGCCATGGACATGAAAAGGAGGCCTCAATGCCTCCTGGGGTCATTCAGACTACATAGATATAAGCCAGCTAATCTTCCTCTCACTTTCCCAGCATGGAGTTATGGGCCCTGGCTGGAAGGGGACTCATGCCCAAGTATGGACAGCTATCCATACAACATCCAGTTGTGTCCTCTACATTGTTACTACATTGAGAGCAGTGCAGCACAAATCACATGGAGCATGTCTAAATCATTAAAGGGATGGGAAAGTGGTTCTATGTTATATGGACCAAGACAGACAGAGAACACCATATAAATTCCCTTTCAGAGACCCCCCTTCTGTTCAATGGCCAAGAGAACATACAGGAAAACCTGCAGAAGGAGGAGCTATGTTCCTAACCTGGACCCTTCACTGCATGATTTCCCAAAGCTTATGGATAC
This sequence comes from Dipodomys merriami, assembly GCF_024711535.1. Classification (NCBI taxonomy): domain Eukaryota; kingdom Metazoa; phylum Chordata; class Mammalia; order Rodentia; family Heteromyidae; genus Dipodomys; species Dipodomys merriami. The sequence goes on from NW_027202683.1 coordinate 139,766, forward strand.
AATGAAACTAAATCTCTCCAAGATGAGGCACGAAGTCTCTCAGAGACCATTGCCCACATCTGTGAGGAGAGCATAGGAGGTAAAATGGACTGTCAGGGGAGGGGAATAGCCACAGAGTGTCTCCATGACATCTCTGGCATCCAGTATTCAGATAATTAGGGAAAGGTTATGAAAGCCTATTTGGTGTGGATAGTGAATCATTGCAGCAGGTGGCACAGAGGATGGGAAAGCGAGTTTAGGAGTACATGGGTCACATCAAGTCTCAAGATGCGCAGATCTACCATCAAGAGAGCTGGACATTATGTTGCATATGTTACATGATAGCCTTTGCTAATGCCATCTTAGACACATGTTATACTACAGTGACTCTGCTGTCTACTACCACAAATGCATGGAAGAGAGATAGAAACTTCATACAGTTGCTGACATCACCAAGATCATCCTAAGGAAGAACTTCATAGACATTATCATCTGATTGTGTGTGGGGTCTGGGGTGGGGGTGGGGGGTATATGTGTGGACACTAGGGATTCAACTTTGGGCCTGGACAGTGCCCCTGAGCCTCTTTTGCTCAAGGCTTGTACTATAGCTCTTAAGCCACAGATCCACTTTCAGCTTTTTTGATATTTTATTGGAGTCTCATAAGTATTTACTTACAAGATAAACTTTAATTATGAGGTGATATGATTTTAAGGATGATATACTACTATGCAAATGCAATAAATAAAAATGGGAGGTAAAAAGACACTCTAAGGAGTATATAGGAAGTTTTATGAAATCCATGAAAGTATATCTTAAAAAAGTGTTATTAGTGACTTAAACAGCAGTGCTAAATTTTTTGTCCTGGATAAATGAATGCAGTCAGTTATTTCTGTTTAAATGTATAATGTTATTTTTATCTTTTTACTGTTTGTAATCTATACTATTAATATTAATAGGTGTAGGAGACTCGAGCTGAGCTGTTGAACCTGGAAAAGGTTTGAGAGGTTGGAACACCACCTCAATAGTACTCAGAAAGCTGAGAGCTGACCATGCAAAGGTTAAAACACAGCTCTGTGAAGTAAGCCAGGCCCAAAGTTATTTGAAATAACTAGTATATGTCTGAGACAAACAGAAACTGTCAGACAAGTTGATGTTAGGTGAAATGAACCCCAAGATAAGGATTCAAAGTTTTTTTCTTTCTTGAGATTGTTTCCAACATACTTATAAAATGATTTCTTTGTTGCTTTATATGTACCTCCCCCATGGTATTAGCCCTGCTTTCACTGTATTTGATGTTGGTATAATTTGTGGAAAGGAAGGGAAGAAAAACAAATTGTTTAAATAGGGATACTGGTGGACCCATTGCAACAATGAGATGTACAACACATTATGTCGAAAAGCGAACTTTACAACTTGGGGGGGGTAGGAAGAGCGGGAGGGAGGGGTGTGGGGAGGGATGGGGGGAGGGATGGGAGATGGAAAGGGATAGGAAGGGAAAACAAAGGAGGAGGCAACAATGCTTAATAAGAAATGTACTCATTATCTTGCCCATGCAATTGTAACTCCTCTGTATGGTATTTTCACAATAAAAAAATCAATCAATAAATAAATATATAAATAGGGTTACAGGTGACCCCATTACAACAATGAAATGTATAAGATGTTATGTTGAAAAACGAACTTTACAACTTCGGTGGGGGATGGAGGGAGAGAAGGGGGGTTGAGAGGGGAAGGGATGGTAAGGGGAAACAAAGGAGGAGGTAAGAATGCTTGATAAGAAATGTACTCACTATCTTGCCAATGTAATTGTACTCCTCTGTATGGTATTTTCACAATTTTACAAAAAAGCACAGCTCTGGAGAGGGTTAAACTATTGCCCCCTTCCATAGTGCTTTAAAGGCCTTGAAGCCTGGGAGGTAAAAGAATTGACAACTTAACCTAGGAAGCTAGATAAAATAGACCAAATGTCTGGATTTTCTCTGGGTTGCATTCTCCTTTCTCAAAACAAAAAGGGAACCAGTGTTTCTCACTCACTGTGGTGGCTCTGATTGCAATATAGAAGCTTCATTTTTGCATGTATCCATGGTAACATTCCCAGCATGAATTCAAATAAATATGATTGCTTGTGTGACCTGGGGCCCAGGTGCCAGTAAGCCTTGGTACCCAAGGTCCTCATTGATTTTTTTTTCTTTTTCTCTATACCTGTCTGGTATTTTCTAATTTTCTTCAGCTTGGTATCCTATTGCACTGCCTTGGGTTGCAATTAGCAACAAATATGAATATTCTTGAGTTGTAAAACATAAAAGACTTACAAACTTTCTTATCCCAGATGGCTTCAAACCACAATCCTCAGATCTAAGCCTTCTGAGTAGTATTACAGGCATAAGCCACTGGCAACCAGCATGCATCTGAAGAATTGATGTCAGTGAGATCTTTCTTGGGGAATGTCTGCACATCTCAGTCCTCCTCAGCTCTGTTCCTTCCTGTTGCCCAAACAGAATCAAACACTTTCACTCCTTTATGTTCAAAATCCTTGAAGTTAGTGAACTGACTTGCCTGCCATGTACCTCCTTTCTATAAATACAATAGTGGGTTTTACTTCTTACCATCGATTAACTAAATTAACTGGGATCCACACAGAGGTGACATGTCCTTTTCTGGAATGCACACCGTACACCTATGTTTTACTTTATCTAATAAAGTTAACATAACTTACCTTGTTTGAGGTTTCTTAGTTCCCATATTTCTTCCTTCTCATCCCTCTTTCCCTTGCACAGAAGGAAGAACAATTTGGAATTGTGAAGAGTGAGTTTTTAGTCATTTTCTGAAAAGCTTTGCCAATGGATCCTGATTTCCAAGTCCTGAGTAACTGGCCTGTAAAGCCTTGTTCTTTAATCTCTCCTCAGCTGACACAAATGACCATATATATCTTAAAAAGGCTTTGGGAAATGAGTTCAGATTATCAGTTAGGAATCCTAATTACCTGGTCACTGCGCATAAGTTGTTTTTGTTTTTTGTTTTGTTTTGTTTTGTTTAAATAGTGTACAATTAGTACCAGAATTAGACTTCCAAGTATTTTTTTAAATTCAAAGCTAGCAGGCTTTCTTATTTGAACCACAGATCAACTTCTGCCCCACTCTCTTTATCTTTTGGTGGTAAATAGGACAGAAGTGTCCCACAGGAATTCAAGGGCACTACACAGTATCCTCAAATCTGAGGACTGTGGTTCACAGCCAGCCTGGGTAGGAAAGTCAATGAGCCTCCTATTCCCAACTAATCAGCAAAAAGAAGTGGAACTGTGGCTGAAGTGGTAGAGCAGCAACCTTGAGCCTAAAAAAAGCTAAGATAAAGCTAAGAAAAAAAAGTTTTATAAAAAGGTAAGTGAAAAACAGATCTAGCACTAAGACAACCACAAAATAAATTTTTAAAAAAGTACAAGAGAGCACAAAGAGTCTTAGAAATGATAAAAATTAACAAGAAACTGGTGGCTCACACTTGAAATTCTAGCTACTCAAAACACTGAAATCGAGCATTACTATTCCAAGCCAGCCAGGACAGGAAAGCCCATTGTGTGTGTGTGTGTGTGTGTGTGTGTGTATGTGTGTGTAAAAAGCCCATTGTGTGTGTGTGTGTGTGTGTGTGTGTGTGTGTGTGTGTGTGTGTGTGTGTGTATGAGTGTGTGTGTGTTCCTTTCTGGGATATGATCTACAAGTTTTTGCTTGACCATTTCCAATCTTTTGGAGGTTAATTTGAGATAAGAATTTCATGAACTTTCCTTGTCCTCTGACAATGAACCGCAATCAGTATAATTCAGGACCTTGTGGGAGTGTCTATACTTCCCTCCTACTAATCACCAAAACCAAAAAATGAACCAAATTGCAACTGTTACTAAACTTTTAGAGCATTCTATCCTTCAGCAAGATTGGTGAGGCCCTAAAAACAAGAGAGAGAACCAACAAATAAATAAATGTATGTGAAGAAGAAAAGAGCCAATTAGTTTTTTATAATATAGACTCATATCTTTAATCCAAGCTGAAATGTAAAGATTACAGTTCGAATCCAGCCTGGGCAGGAAAGTCCAACTAACTTCTTTTTGAGTGTGCTAGACATGGGCTTGAACTTGAGGGTTTTTACTCAAGTTTAAAAATACTACTTCCTGTCTCATCTGGTTAATTGGAGATGAGTCTGATGGACTTTCTAGCCCAGGCTGGCTTTAAACTGTAATCCTTAGATTTTAGGATACTGTGTAGTGCCTTGGTTCCCATGGGACTCTTATCTACTATTAACCACTAAAAGAAAAATAGAGGCAGAAGTTGAGCTGAGGCTCAAGTAGTAGAGCCTGCTAGCTTTGAAATGAAAAACAAAATACCCAAAATAAAACAAAACAACCCTCATAGTCACTAGGCCTTGAATTCAAGCCTCCCCTCCCCCCCCAAAAGAACCCTCAGGAGTTGAGTTTTTGTTCCTGCTAGCTTTGAGCAAAAAACAAAAGGCCAAAAATCTCATGGACAGTGAAGTAGTGTGGCCTAAATGTAGAGCCTGCTAGTTTTGATCTAAAAAAACAAGCCAGGTGCCTCTGGCTCATGCCTGTAATCCTTGCTACTCAGGAAGCTTAGATCTGAGAATCACATTTGGAAGCCAGCCTCGGCTAAAAAGTCCCCTGGTGACTGTTTTTTTTCCAACTAAGTAGAAGTGGCACTGTGTCTGAAAATAGTAGTGTACCTGCTGTGTCCCTGACAGACAGTTCCTAGGCATTGAGTTCAAGCCCCCAACTGACAATATCAATAAATTAATTAATTAAATACTGAGCATAAATGAGTAGGCCCTAATAATAAAGGACATAAACTTTGAAAAAGGGGGAAGGGACAATCAAATAAATGAAAAGGTGGAAAAGGAGCTATTAAGGCTTTCTAAATCAAAACTGTAAGTCTACCTGCTCAGATTACTGAAAACTGAGGACTGTGGTTCAAAGCCAGCCCAGGCAGGAAAGTACAGGAGACATATTTTACTGTGTTCAGTATGGGGGCTTGAACTTGCTATGTTTTGCTCATGGCTACAGGTCTACTTCTTCTAACCTCTTGGTGGTTGTTAGAGATAATTGTCTCATTGACTTTCTTGCCCAAGACTGGCATTGAACCATGATTCTCAGATTTCAGTCCTTTCTGTAATGCTCTTGACTTTCTATTGATATTCTAATCTCCTATTAACCACAAAAAATGCAAAAGTTGAGCTGTGGCTCAAGTAGTGAAACCAGCTACTATTAAGGTAAAAATAAATAAACCTCAAGGAAAGTCATCTTGACTTAATTTCAAGACCTAAGAACCACCACTCAATTAAAAAAAATAGAACCTCAGTCACTGTGACCTGAGTTTAAGCCCTAGAAAAAGAGCTGCAAAAAAGAAAAACAGCCTGTAGTTTACCTGTGGTCAAAGTTGTAGGGCATGGTAGTTTCAAGGGAAACAAAAAAACAGCATAAGAGCTAGCGCCTAATAACAAATGTCAAAAGGAAAGAAAGAAAGAATAAATAACTGAAAAGGTGAAAGAAGAGGTAATTAAAGATTTGTAAATGTTGACTCACACTTATAATTCTGAATGCTAAGGAAACGGAAATCTGTAGGTCATGGTTCAAAGCCATACTGGACAGGAAAGTCCATGAAACTTGCTTCAGTGTGTTCAGTTGAGGGACTTAAAATTGAAGTGTTTTGCTCAAGGCTACAGCTCTACTATCTTCCACCTATTAGGTTGACTGGAGATAAGAGTCCCATTGACTTTTCTGCCCAGGCTGACTTTGAACTCTGATCATCAGATTTCAAGCCTTTCTGTACTGCCCTGGACTACCCATGGAATTCTTGCCTCATATTAATCACTTAAAGAAGGCAGAAGTTTAGCTGTGGCTCAAGTAGTAGAGCCACCTACCCTTCAGTTAACTAAGTAAATCAATAAAACCTCAGAAAGAGAGGAGAGGAATGAGAGTGAAAGACAGAACGTCTTACAATAAGCAAAAGGAAAGAAATGTATATATCACCTGGGAGAAATAATTGTATTGTCAAAGCTTATAGAATTGTATTGTCAAAGCTTATAGAATTCACAAACTTTAACAACCATAATAATGACAATTTGCATTGTGAAGGTTAAAATATGTTTGTGACTTCAACTAAATATCACTATTCCACAATATTCTGAAATAAGAGAAATTTAGGTAATCACCTAATCTCAATAATAGTAAAAATCTCAAAAAGAGTCACCAGGCCTTAATTTCAAGCCCTAACACCAACGTGCCTAACTCCGGCCACACACACACACACACACACACACACACACACACACACACACACACACACACACACACACACACACACACACACACACACACACACACACACACACACACACACACACACACACACACACACACACACACACACACACACACACACACACACACACACACACACACACAGAGCAGGAGCTGAGTTCTCATGCTTGGAGCAAAAGCCAAATGAAACAAAAAGTAGACTGTAGTAGACCTATGGCTTAAGTAATAAAGCAAGCTGCTTTTAAGAGAAAAGAAAAGAAAACCTGAGTATGAAGGCAAGGCCCTAAGCCCCTGACTCTTCCCAGAATGGAAATCAGTCATGGAATCCAACAGTTTGTGCTTGTTCTTGGGATCACAGCTGAACGTGCCCCTTCAGTTCTAGGCCCTCCTATCAAAAATAGAAGGTAGGCTTGTTCTTGGCTTCTGGCACAAGTACCTTGTGTAAAGGAAGCCCCTCCTCTTGCTTCCTGGATTCCAGGGTTCAGCCTCTCTTGTGAGTCAGGGTGGGACGTGGATGGCAGTGTGACAAGAGGTTCCAAATAGAGTGGCAGCTGTGCTAATTGACTTGAGGCTGACAGCTGGATGCCAGGGCTAAGTGATAACAGGTAGCTATCTCTGATTACCCAGCAGTAGGGAGAATGAGCTGGAGCACCTACTGGCTCTGCCTATCAAGTCCACCCCATCTCCTCTGCCCCTGTAACAACCAGAGGTTTAAATGGGGATCTGAGTTGGCTGTGTCAGATTCCTGCTCCCCAGCCCTACCTGTTTGCCTCTGTGTACACCACTGCTGAGGACACGCATCCAACTGCTCTGCAGCCCTACACCGTGAGGGAGATCATGTACATACCGGCAAGCCACTGTGGCAACCAGATTGGCGCAAAGGGGAGCATGACACTGGCCTAGGATCCTAGTCTCAAATTTAGGGGGATGAGGAGGAAGAGGATGGGGTTGGAGGGTGCAGGTGGTGGTGGTCATGTCTAGGCTGAGGTAGGTGGGGCTCCATAGTAGTCCCTAACCTCCTGGAAATCAAGTCCCCCAGATAGTTTCCCCAATTTCCCTAATTTGTGTGGCCCAGGTGGGTGTGGTTTTTTAAGCAAGGCTTGCATGTCTTTGTCTTACCTGAGACTCAAGTCATTGTACTTAGTTTCCTGGGAATAGACTAATGCATTTTTGGTCTGATTTGAATGAAAGGAGTGCAGTGTCTTTGAGCTGACAGATACAGAGGATTCCCTTTTTGTCAACTGATGAGTATCAGATAATTGAGAACAGTTCGTCCACCTTAATGCAAATTTCTCTGAGTTTTCATGCCCTAACTCAGTTCCCTTAAGTTGGGTGTTTCCTTAATCAGTGGTTGTCTAAATCAGTGTATGCTCTGAGGACCCTTGGGGTTCTGGAGACCCTTCTAGCTGAGTCTTCAAGTTACTGCTTTGGCAACTTAATGTCCATATAAGACCAGGTTCTGGTCATAGAATCCAAACAGAATATGGTATCCCATAAGATAGAATACTCATAGGAGAACCCAGATGTCTTCTATTCAGCAAGATAGCAAAGAGATTAACAAAGCTAAAATACTATCAATTTTTGTGCTTTTTTAATTTAAAAAATCTAATTTTTTTACAAAAATAGTTGTGTCAACAGGACTTGGGTTTCTTATAGTTATTTTAAAATCCATTGTTTGGACAGTTAACATTCTAGGCCATAATACACTTCTATTTCCATCTCAGTTTTGGGAAATGCTAAGCAATGAGCACAACATTGACTGCACTGGAAACTACTATGTAGACAGCAGCTTACAGCTGCAGAGAATCGAGGTGTATTACAATGAGGCAGCTAGTGAGTGTCTCCCAACTGGCTTCCAATACCGTGGCAGAATAGGTCCCTAGGAATACTAATGACAAGGAAGGAGTTCCTGCCTTTCTTAGGGTGGTATTGTAGTTCGAATTTGGGGCCTCCATCTTGTAAGTCAAGTGCTGTATCCACCTGAGCCACTCCACCATATATTTTGTTTTAATTTTTGAGTATACACTTGTGAATTCCTCAGGAAAGCCTTTTACTGAATTCCCCCTACCTGTACTTGCTGACTAGCCACACCTGGATTTTTTTTTCTTGTCATGGGGTTTCAACTCTGGGCATAGGCATTGTCCTTCATCTCTTCAATCTTTCTTTTCCTTTTATTATCAGGGGTTCCTTTTTTTAGAACTCTCTGGGCTTCTGGGATAACTCCTTCTAGCTTAGTTTAATTCATTAATTCTGCTTGTTGTAACATATTTGGAAATTTTAAGTTTTTATGTTTACTATGCGTGAGCTGCAAAACCGCTTGTGAAGTTGTAGGAGTTTTTGGAGGCAGCGTCACATCAGATGATAGATTGATTGGGGCATCGCCCACATTTAATCTTTGGTCCTAGTCTTTATTATTTAGAGAAGTCATCTCCATTGGACTGGAAAGAAACAACATGCTCTGTTCACGGATCAATAGAAAAATAGCCAAAATGAGAATAAAAGCAACGAATGTACAGCCAAGAAGAATATAGTAAGAATAAAGGTAGAGGCTATAAAGGTGCAGCCAAGTGTATGGGATGCCTTGAACCAACACCCTCTTCCTGCAGGCATGCTTCCTTAAAGCTCTTTGTCTAACACGATCTCATGCAGAGGTGGCATAGGAGGTGGCATGGCACCAACTATTTCAGGTAGTTTCTTGGAGATAAGAGTCTCCCAGAATTTCCTGCCCCAGCTGGCTTCAATCTGCGATCCTAAGATCTCAGACTTTTGAGTAGCTAGAATTTCACCCTTCAGCAACCAGAGCCCAGTTGCATTGCCCTCTTTAAAATACAGATTAAATTTCTAAAAAGAAAATTTTTGAAATTGAAAATTTTAAAATTTTAAAGAGGGATGTTCAGTCACTAATATATATGTGAATAGTCCAAATCACAAAGCATAAATAAAGTGTCTCACCCTGAAATCTATAACACTTCTGGACTTCAGCATTTTGAATATGAATACTTAGCCAACAATAAATTCTTTTTAAGGTTTTTAAAGTAAAAAACATTGTTGTGATGTAGAAAAACCCAATAATAATGTGTAAACACTGCTTTTAAATGATTCATATTGTCTTTCCTAATACAAACAACCTTACTGAAGTCTACAGAGTAGATTTTCAGTTTTTGTAAATGTCAATGTGAAATTCATTTAATTTTATATAAAGAGTTTCCATTCTACATTATTGTATACAAACAGAATCGTAGATAATTGGTTTTCCTGTGTAATAAACCAATGAAAAAGTGCAAACAAAAGGACAGAGCTATTTAATGTATTTGAGTTTTATGGATCTACATTTGGGGATGTCCTCACCTTGGTATTTTGTGTTGATATTGCTTAAGTAAGATATAAGACTTTAATCTTGTGGTTCCTTGGTTGAGAGTTGTGTGGGATTGTGTCACTCCTATGAGCAGTATTTTATGTTGTGTCTTTATTAGATCCTGCATATCAGGAAGGATGGCCAGTTTTCTTCATGTGATTGTTTAGGAAGGGGGCAATCTCAAACTCATGTTTATATTATTTTAACTGATATCCCTTTTGAAAAATCAGGTTAAATGGCAAATTGCAAGTAATTGCCCAAGGTTGCTCTGAGTATTTGAATACAGGGAAATGTGCTATTTGATAACAATTATTGAAACATTATAACACAAGAAATATGTATTTTATGTATTTTCCCCAGGAAAGCATTATACTTGAATTCCTCTACATTTACTTGCTGAAGAGCCACACCTGGCTCTTTTGTTTTGTTTGTTTTTTTGTCAGCAGTGGCGCTTAAACTCTGGGCCTATGCACTGTGCCCCAACTCTTCTGTTCAAGACAAGCAGCCATACCACTTAAGCCACAGTGCCATTTCTGGTTTTCTATTAGTTTATTGGAGATAAGAGTCTCACAGACTTTCCTGCCGAGGCTGGCTTTGAACAGCGATCCTTTGATCTCCAAATCCACAGTTGCTAAGATTATAGGCATGAGCCAATGGTGCTCTGCACCTAGCTACTTTTAATTGGGGAAGGAAAGGGAGAACAACAAAGGAGTGGGTAACAATGTTCAACAATAAATGTTCTCATTTCCTTACTCATGTAACTGTAACTCCTCTATACAGCACCTTTACAATAAAAATAAAATTAACAAAAAAAGAGAAAGGTTCTTGCTGATAGGCAATGATGACTCACACCAGTAATCCTAGCTACTCAGGAGGCTGAGAAATGAGAATCATGGTTCAAATTCAGCCTGGGCAGGAAAGCCCCTGAGACCTTATCTACAATAAACAACTCAGAAAACTGAAAGTGGGACTGTGGCTCAAGTGATAGAGTGCTAGCCTTGAGCTGAAGAGCTGAGGGACTCAGCCCAGGCTCAGAGTTCAAGCCCCACCATGAACAACAACAACAAGAAAAGGTGTTGTCATCTTTCTTTTGCCCCATTAGACTCAAAGCCTGATGCTCATCTTTGCCTCCTGAGTAGCTGAGATTTCAGCCACCATGCCCAAAGCAAAGGAATGAAATGCATGGAAATAGACAACTGCAAACGTCCTTAAAGTTGCTGAAGCCTCTTGCATGGTGATTCATTCTCAAGATATCTTTTCTGTTTCCATGTCTGAAATGCTGTAATTTCTGTAATGAATGCTGAGAGCCACTTAGAATCATAAGCTCTGCCCCTAAGTTCCTTGTCAAGTATAGGCCTAAGTCAACTCTTGTTCCCACAGGCAACAAATATGTTCCTCGGGCCATCATGGTGGACGTAGAGCCTGGCACCTTAGACTCAGTAAGATTGGAACCATAGAGTTTCAGACCAGACACTTCATATTTAGTAGGTCAGCATGGTCCATGGAAGATGGCTAATAGGCACCCCTCCTTCCTAACATCCAGGCACTCCAGTTCCCAGAGCTGAGCTGAGCCTTTATCCATCTAGATATCATCCTCACCTAACCTACCTATTTCAGTCCATGGGAGTCATGTCCCTGGCCACTCAATCAGCACAGATAAATGCCAGTCTGCAAACAGCCTCTGAAGGGAATGAACAGCGAGCAGGGAATGCCTCCAACAAGGTTTCAGCGCTGCTGGCCATTTCAAATACCTGGCAATAACAGGGAACCACTTCAGGACACCAGAAATCAAAGCACAGCTATGTATGAGCAAGGTGCAGACAAGTGCCTGCAGCTTAGCTTCCCTCTTACCATTCTGTTCTCCTGTTCCTCCTGTGAAAGTAAGTACTTTTCCAGTATTGAGGCAGGCTCTGTTCATTTTTTTTTGGTCGGTCGTGGGGCTTGAACTCTGGGCCTGAGCACTGTACCTCAGCTCTTCAGCTCAAGGCAAGCACTCTACCGCTTGAACCACAGCATCTCTTCTGGCTTTTTCTGTTTATGTGGTGTTGAGGAATCGATCCCACGGCATTGTGCATGTGAGGCAAGCACTCTACCACTGAGACCCCTTCCCATCCCCAGGCTCTGCTCATTTTTAGAAGTACGCACGTGGTTTGGGTTAAAATGTATCTTCCTCCACATTGTCTTTACTTTCTTTAGAACCTGGGTGATTTGTAGGGTCCCAGACACATTGAAAACATTTCCTGAGGGCTAGGAAGGTGGCTCAGCAGTACAGTGCTTGCCTTGCATGCATGAGGCCCTGGGTTCGATTCCTCAGCACCATATAAGCAGGAAATAAAAGCCAGAAGTGGTGCTGTGGCTTAAGTGGTAGAGCACTAGCCTTGAGCTGAAGAGCTGAGGGACAACGCCCAGGCCCAGAGTTCAGGCCCATGACTGGACCCAAAAAAAGAAAACATTTCCTTTATTTCACCAAAGTGTATCTAAAATAATAGCCAAAGTTGCTCAGAGGAGCCTATAGTCTTCACAATGCATATAGCACAGTCATTATTCCTGGAGTATGTGTCTCATCATGTCTTTGTGTCTGATAGGCCAGAACAGGGCAGGCAATAACTGGGCCAAGGGCCACTACACAGAGGGAGCCGCGCTGGTGGAGTCAGTGTTGGAAGTGGTGAGCAGAAAGGTGTGGCTGTCTCCAGGGTTTCTAGCTGCACTACTCCCTGGGAGGTGGCACCAGGTCAGGCATGGGCACCCTGATTCTCAATAAGATCCGAGAGGAGTTCCCAGACAGCATCATGAACACCTTCAGTGTCATGCCCTTGCCCAAGATGTTGGACACTGGCACCTTAGACTCAGTGAGATCGGAACCATTTGGCCAGAGTTTCAGACCAGACAACTTCATATTTGATATGTCATCATAGTCCATAGGAGATGGCTAACAGGCACCCCTCCTCCCTAACGTCCAGACACTAGTTCCCAGTGCTGGGCTGAGCCTTTATCCACCTAACCCTATCATCCTCACCTAACCCTACAACACCATCTTGTCTGTCCACCAGTTGGTGGAAAATGCAGATGAAACATTCTACATTGACAACGAGGCCCTGTATGACATCTGCTTTTGCACCCTGAAGCTGCCCATGCCCACCTATGGAGACCTGAACCACCTGGTGTTGGCTACCATGAGCAAGGTCACCATCTGCCTGTGCTTCCCTGCCCAGCTGAATGCAGACCTGAGCAAGCTGGCTGTGAACATGGTGTCCTTCCCCTGCCTGAACTTCTTCATGCCTGGCCTTGCACCCTGTCCAGCCATGCCAGCCAGCAGTACAATGCTCTTTCAGGGCCCAAGCTCACCCAGCAGATGTTTGACACCAAGAACACGATGGTAACCTGTGATCCCCACCATGGCTGCTACCTGATAGCGGCTGCCATCTTCCGAGGCCGCATGTCCATGAAGGAGGTGGATGAGCAGATGCTCAACTTGCAGAACAAATAAGCAGCTACTTTGCAGAATGGATCCCCAACAACGTGAAGACACTTGTGTGTGACATCCCCCCACATGGCCTCACGATGTTGGCCACATTCATTGGTAACAACACGGCCATCCAGGAACCCTTCAAGCACACCTCAGAGCAGTTCAGTGCCATGTTGCAGCACAAGGCATTCTTGCACTGGTATACAGGCAAGGGTATGGATGAGACGGAGTTCACTGAGGCTGAGAGCAACATCAACAACCCGGTGTCCAAGTACCAGCAATGCAAAGATGCCACTGCTGATAAACAGGGGGAATTTGAAGAAGTCTTGTGGAAGAAGAGGTTTAAGACTTCCCATTGCTAGCAGTGCAACAGGAATGCCAGAGCCCGCCTACGGCTTCTCAAATAAATGGTGCTTTCCTGAGCTACTGTTGTCCTGCAGTGGGACCTTGCTATGTATCATCATGCTCAGCCTTCTCTGTCAGGAACTCACTGACGGTGAATGTAAAAATGCAGATTTCTTTTAAATATGATTGTTTTAAAACCCTATTTGTATAAATAAAGAAGTATACATTTTATACCCTGAGCCCTTATTCTTCTTTAGAATCCTTTTTATTCTTTCAGTGTATTTGAAATATAAATTTGGCCAGAAGGATTTAATCTTAACAATATAGGACTGGTACTCAAGAGGAGTATTAAATTCATGGTTTTTCTGCTATTTTGAAGAGGAGGATGACAAGTGCCAATGTTGTTTTTCCCCCTGGCCCAGTTTTATAGTTTTCAATCTCTCAAAAGCATGCAAGTAGCAAAAAAGCAGTTTGAAGAGAAAGAAAACTAGATCCAGATGCTACTTCTTCAGACAACCACAGGTTCTTGTCTCATGTCCCATCAGAGGGATTTCAGTCACATTCCCCAGAAACAGTATCAGGAACACTGATCCCTGTGTTTAGAGTTCAATTGGCAATGAAGCAGCACTCACAGGATGAGTGCAAGTTCCTGGTTTCCAGGGTAGTTTCTCAAGGTGTCTGGAGCTTTAAGTACAGAAGTGACTCTAGCTGTTTGAGGGAGTGAGAGGCTGAGAAGCTGACCAGTCCCATAGTGTATCAAGAACTGCTTGACACAGTACTTCCAAGTCAAGGAGAGGAGGGGAGACATGGCCTGTCCCAATGACCCATTCTCACGTTCACTTTTCCAGCAGTCAAAGCTGTCTGAGGCCCACAGGGTGTTGTAAGGATATAAGGGATGGCTGGATCTAGCCTGTTGGGTATGTTTACTTTACGTGAGTGAAACAGAAATCTCAATTGCTTAGAACCTACAATAGCCAGGAAAAAGGTAAACACTTCTGTTTTCACTGGAGGCCAAATCAGTCACTGGTTCTTTTTGCCAGAATCTTTCATTCTTCTTTCAGTGAGGCTCCAGGCAGGTTGTCTGTGCCAAGCATTCCTCCATGGCCACCAATAACCTGTAAGAGCACCTTTTTCTTCAGAAACAGGGCTATGGGAATATGGCAAATTATAGAAAGCTCTAAGGAAAAGGTACTTCTGGGTGAGGTGCAAGTCCCTTGTTGCTAGTAAAGTTGGGAGATGGTAAGTTCCGTAAGTTTTCCTCTACCAGGCCTGAGGTTGGGGTAGGGTAGGGAGGGGTGGGATAGAGGTCTTTAAGCCAAGCTGGTCTCACTCATTAGAAAGTAAAACTGTCCCAGAGAGTGATCTATGACTAGAAGCAGGTTTTGTGTCCTTGCCCCAGGGAGATCAAAGTGCAAATAGCTTCCATTGTGGGAGTCCTAGGGAGTAAGTGTTGACTCCCCTAGGACTCTAGTCCTAGAACTGACCAGGTTGGATGACCCCAAATCTTCTAAGGTTGCTGGGTCAGAACTGAAGGCAGGCCTGGCCAAGGCACTCTCATTCCTCAGTGGGTTAAGGATTGAGGCCAAGCTGTGATGGAGGCACCACCCATCCTATCTACCAGTGTTTGACTAAGAACATTTTTGTTTTCTCTTAAGTACTCATTTATGAGTCTTTTCATGAGTCTTTTCTGGTGGCTTTGGCTTATTTCTTTACACTTTTGAAGAAGTAGTTCTTGGTTCATAATTAATGACTCATGCCTCACTCCTTAGAAAACTCCTGTTGATAATTTTACCAGTAGACCCCCATGTATTTTTCAGGCATGACTTTTGTTTTCTCCTAGCCAGAGCTCTGCATTCATTGCCACACAAGCTAATGTGGAGGTGATTCCTATAGATAGGTGATTTTTTGTCCAATTGCTAAGTGTAGCATCTCCCTTATTCTCATGTACCTTAGTAATTGTATCAAATACTTAATAGAGTTCTTGACAAGTATGATAAACAAAGTTCAGAGGTGAAGATGCAGCTCAGTGGTAGAGTACATCCCTGGCAAACACATGACTCTCAGTTCAGTCCCCAGCACCAAAAGGAGGAAAGGCAACAAATGTTAGGCTCAGGAGAGGATACATTAGGACTCATAGAAAAGCAGCACCCAGATTGGCAATGAGGAGTTGTGAAATGAGGGAACATTGGTAGAATATTTGTAGGGGGGAAGAAGAAAGCCCCTTGATGTGTGTACCCTTTTAGAAAGCAGAGGTAGAAACAGGGAATTAACCTCTGGTAGTCAGCCTAGGCCGTGGAAGGAAGAAGCCATGACATTTATGTTACTCTAATGGGACCAGAGTGTATAGTGGCACCACCATACCAGGCCATGGCCTGACAAGAACAGACATTCTTGCATTGGAGAGGTGTCTTTTGACCACTTTGGCCATGTTAATGATATTTCCTTATGCTGTTTCCTTTTTCCTTCCAACTTGTCGTACCTATAGCAGATCCTGTCCAGGAGACCCATTCTCTCTAATCTTATTCTCTAAAAGTCTCCTAGTTTAAGGAGGCTGCAATGTTTGGTAAGAAATGTATGCATTATCCTGCCCATGTAATTGTAGCCCCCCTGTACAGTATGTTCTCAAATAAAATAAAATACAATTAAAAAAAAAGTCTCCTAGTTTATAGCTACACATATCCTAGACCAAAAAAGTAGGGGGTAGATACTCTGTCAGACATAGATTGAAACTGAAAGGTATCTTTAAAGTAGACTTTGACAAGGTTCTGGTATTGACAGTCTTGTGTTGATATGTGCTGTGATTGCAACCAGCTTCTGGTCTAATTCTGAGATGACAGTGGGAGAGAAATGGTGATAGGACATCATGGACCACTATGGTTTCAAACCCTTCACAGGTACATCTCCATTCATGGATGTGCTATCAGCCAACATACAGATGTCTGTTAAAGGGGTGATGGCTGGGAAAAGGAAATTTATTGGCCACAGATGAGACCAGCCTTTGGACAAGTGGTTGCATTTCAGTGTGAGGCAAAGAGTGCCTACCTATACAGAGATATTTTTCAGGAAGCAAGATGATTCACTCACATCTTCTTATCCACAAAATAATCTGAGAATAACTCTGGAATCCCAGAGGTGAGAGTCATGTGCTTTGCGTTTCTACACGACTGCTTTGCTTCATGGCTCTTTATGCTCTTCTGAAACCTCCTTCTGAGCTGGCCCACAATGTGCCCAGGAGGCAGGAATCAAAGGGGACTTGGAAGCTTGGCTGCTAATCACTCTGGTCACACTGACTTGGGGCTGTAGGCATGTGCTGGGCATCTGCTCTATTCTAATGGTATGGGCTCCAGTGGGAGCTTTGGTTCTTACCAGGAGAAGGTAACAGTGCCTCTGTTTTTGAGCCATCTCCCAGGTCAGGATGTCTTTATCTGCAAAGGCTTGAGCTTTGCCATATCTCTCATCATGACAGGTTTCTTTCTTTCTTTCTTTCTTTCTTTCTTTCTTTCTTTCTTTCTTTCTTTCTTTCTTTCTTTCTTTCTTTCTTTCTTTCTTTCTTTCTTTCTTTCTTTCTTTCTTTCTTTCTTTCTTTCTTTCTTTCTTTCTTTTTTCCTTCCTTCTTTCTTTTTCTTTATTTTGTTGGTCATGGGACTTGAACTCTAGGCCTAGGGGCTGTCTCTCTGTTCTTCAGCTCAAGTATAGCTCTCTATCACTTGAGCCACAGTGCCACTTCCAGTTTTCTGGTGGTTTCTTGGAGATAAGTGTCTCAAGGCCTATCCTTCCCAAGCTGGTTTTTTACTGGCATACTCAGATCTCTGCCTCCTGAGTAGCTAGGTTTATAGTCAAGGGCCACTGGCGCCCAGTTTGACAGGTTAATTATTTGCTAAACATAACAATGGCTGCATTCTGTCCTGGGAAAAGTTTCCCTATCATCCTACAACACTGATGGTCTTAGTGTTGTGGCAGAGCACACAGCAAGGGGGCTTTCTATGTATGCATATTGACTAATACCTGAAAAGGCAGCTTGCAAAGGCCAAGGAGATTGTTGTTGAAGAGATTGTTGTTCAAAAGCCCCTAGTGCTAGGAAGGCTCTGGAAATGCATACATCTCAACTTGCACTGGGCATTTCCAAATTTTAAGTTCTAGTGTTGTTTCTTTTCCTTTGTACACAGCTTGAGTAGGTTGTTCCAGACAAGGAAAGCTACCTACAGAAGGTCTGTGTGCTAGCTACACTCATACAGAACAAGCAGTTCAGGGCTTGATTTTTGGTACACTTTTAGACTGCAATCTCTTCACTGGTGAGGTTTTTTAATGTTTCCAAGATCATTTTAAATGATTTTTTGCCCTCTCACCATATCACATAGGTTTCTATCCTAAGCTAAATCAGCAACAACAATAACAAAAACAACAGACTGGACTCACTTGTAAAGTAGTTAAAAGTGCCACCTGCTGTTCAAACTGCAGAAATACCCATTTCTTGTAACCTTCAGAGAAACAAAGGCTTTCTTTTTATTATTATGATTATTATTGTGAAAATACCATACAGAGGGGTCTTTAAAATGCTTATAGTAGTCTGTACCCAAAGTGGTCCTTATCATTGGAACTTATGGTGACTTCCCGGTGATAAAAGAAGTCCTGAGTGCCCTGAAAACAGCCACTGCCAATGACAGCAGGTCTATCTCAGTGCACCCGGCAGCATCTTCTATTGTGGCCTGGACTTAATTTACTTCATAGACCATCTCACAGATGATAGAAAGAGAAAAGGCACCAAGATGGCAGATGCAATCAGGTTTGCAGAGCCAATGTGTTTGCATCGGGGTTGGGGTTAGTTTTCCAAGTACTAGAACTGAAGATCACAGCCCTGCATAGGCTTCAATGTCAGTCATTTAAGTCAGTTGACTCAATTAACTCATCTGCTCTTTCTATGAGTCTGACATTAATGACTGCTTATCAGAGGCCAACAACTGAAACCCAGCAAGTGCTCGGCATGTTGGCTAAGAGTGCTGTATAGATAATGTACAGCTGCATGGTACTTGTGCTGTACACTTCTCCTATGCTTCCCCGAATTCTAAATATTTCTAGTAGAGAGGAAAAAAGCTGAATCAGCTAATGAACACATCTTACATCTGTTGGGTTGTTTTAATAGTATTATGGTTTGATTGGACTCAAAGCCTCATACATGCTAGGCATGCATTCTACCACACCTCCTGCCCCCATCTTGCTTTAAGTATTTTAAGTAATTTTTGGGCTTTGCTCTTCCCTCACATACACCTCCCACAGAGCTGGGATTTCAGGAATGAACCACCTAGCCAGAATAATTTGTTGAGATAAGGTCTGCTTGCTAAAACTTTGCCTAGACTAGCCTTGGATCTCAGTCCCCCCCCATCTCTGTTATTCCCCAAAATAACATACCTATGGTTTGAAATATTATAATCCCATTATTATTCTGAGTTCTCAGATGTGGTGCTAGAAGGCATTGCCTTCTTACTTGACTTGAAATTATAAACCTTCATCAGTGGACATAATTCTGCTCTAGACTATCAGAACCTCATATCAAAGTGTAGACACTGCTCATTGTTAAATCATAGTTCAGGATATGTTGCATGTCTTTAAGCCTCACTTTTTACACACACACACACACACACACACACACACACACACATATGCACACACATACACACAAACACACACACATACCATTGTCTTCAGTGGTGACTTTGTACATCTTCTGTGAGACCACCTGAGTCCTCTCTTATGTATCTTAGAGCTTTTCTTACCAATCTTGCTGCTCTCCAGTCTTCTCCCTCCTCAGGTGTCCAGTCTCTGCCCTTGACAGTGGCTGAGGCTTGTAGTACTGGGATTAGAGAAAGAGAAAAGATAGATACAGATATTTAAGTAGAAACCTCATCTCATGCACTTTTAGGTGATTTTAGATGATTGTTTTCATCAGATCCTCACTCCTATTACTTCTCCCAGCCTCCCTATGCCATGTCCTTCTCCTAGATCCCACAGAAGGCTCAGCTGATATTATAGGAAACTGAAACATTGTGCTTCTGTGAAACCTGCATTGCTGCTGCTTTGAGTAAACGTATTTTTATCAGCGATAATTTTGCTTAATGGAATATGGGAGAATCAGAAAAAACTACTTATTTAAAGCAGTTTCACTTAACCTTTCTCTTACTCAGTTTATTTAAATTAACTTTATATGCCTATGAGGGACATTACACAAAACAATCTTTCTATGTATTGTATTTTTGCTTGTTTCTGTGGTATCATGACTCAAATTCCTTAAACTTTTTGAGGCAAAGATCTTCATTGTGGCAAATATTCAGAATGGAAGGAAAGGGAAGTGATAATGGAGATCAATTAACATCTTACATCATCCACTGTCCAGGGCTGCTATTTCCACTATTGGAATTGATGATACCCAGTTTGCAGATTCATTGTCATGAAATGGCCCTTACATCATTGATAAAACTGAGTATCTTGGGTTCCCTTTATAGCATTGGACTTTTGATGTCTGCATACTATGTGTCTGAAGGACCCAAGAGCAAGCTTATCTCCACAGAAGTGAGGTCTCCTCTCATGATAGAGTGAGATAATGTGCGGACTTTCCAAAGGAAGAGGCTATTATTCAGCACTCCTATATTACAGGATTTGGAGAGAGAACAAAACAAACCCGTAAACTCGCCCTAGAACTTGACCTCTTCCTACTCATTCCTTTCTTCAGATAATAAAGCTGAGTAAGCTGAGGAAGGAAGCACACTACCTCCTAATTCAAATTTTGTTGCCTGGTTTCCCCAGACAATTCCTACACCCTTCCATGAGGGTTTGACCTAATATCTGATCTTGTCAAGTGTCTTCTCAGAAGGAATTCTATTGAATAATAATGTCTTCAAAAACTAACTTTGTGGAAAATCTTTCCTTCCCTTCCATATCTAAGACAGCCTTTAACTCAGTTCACAGATAATCCAGTGGGAACAAATACAAATTGAGTATGCTGCATTGTACACCTATTAATGTTTATGGGCTTTAATATTAAGTTTTAAAAGATAAGTATAAAAACCAGGAGCCTGCTGGTTCATGCCTGTAATCCTAGCTACTCAGGGGGCTGAAATCTGAGGATTGCAGTTTGAAGCCAGCTGAGACAAGAAAGTCCATGAGACTCTTATCTCCAATAAACTACTAAGAAAAAGCTGGAAGTGGTGTTGGGATTTAGTTGGTAGAACACTAGCCTTGAGCACAAAGAGGCTCAGAGACAGTGCACAGGCCCTATGTCAAGTCCAATGGCTAGCAAACACAACCGCATGTATACTTAACAAAACTGTACACATTTCCTCTTTAGGTCCATCATGATCTCCTACCACTAGCCACACTGCCGCTGGATTTTTGTAGTTCATGATCATACAGCTTTGTGGACTGGAGAGGTCTCTCCTGACAGGTCATTTCTACAAAGATTTGGTGGGTGGCTGTGTTTTAACAAACTGAGTTTCTGTTCAACTCATGTTTACAAATGAGTTTACACATCATCATTGCACCCTTCCTCTGAGCAGGGCTGCTGATGAATTTAGCATGGACCTCTGAAATAGAGACATAATTTCATTTGACATTATTATCATTCCAGGCAAAAATTGAAATTCCAGTTATAAAACAATGTATCAATCCTATTGAAATCCTGGTATTGATTTTCCTCAAAGACTTTGAAACCAGAATTTTTTTTAATCTTGAAAATGTAGTACAGAGGGGTTACAATTACACGAGCAAGGTAATGAGTACATTTCTTTTTTTGGGGGGTGGGGAGTCCGGTCATGGGCCTGAACTCTGGGCCTGGTCGCTGTCCCTCAGCTCTTCACCTCAAGGCTAGCGCTCAACCACTTGAGCCACAGCACCACTTCCAGCTTTTTATTTCTGCTTCTGTGGTGCTGAGGAATCAAACCCAGGGCCTCATGCATGCAAGGCAATCTCTGTACCACTGAGCCACCTTCCCAGCCCAAATGAGTACATTTCTTATCAAGCATTGTTCCCTCCTCCTTTGTTTCCCCTTACCATCCCTTCCCATCTCCCTCCCCATACCATGCCAGAGTTGAAAATTCATTTTTGACATAACGTCTTGTACATCTCATTGTTGCAATGGGTCCACCTGTATCCCTGTTTAAACAATTTGTTTTTTCCCTTCCCCTCCACAAATTATAGCAACATCAAATACAGTGAAAACAGGGATTATACTGAGGAGGAGGGACATAAAAAACCACAAAACAATCATCTTATAAATATGTTTAAAACAATAGCAAGAAAGAAAAAATATGAGTCCTTATCTTGGGATTCATTTCACCTAACATCAACTCCTCTGAACATTTCTGCTTGTCTCAGACATATACTAGTCATTGTAAATAAGGGAAACCATGGGACCTGTGTTTCTTTGGGCTTGAGATGAGAATTTTTTATGTATGTACAAATATATCATGGGAGAAGCATGGAATCATGGACAGTTTTTTTATTCTTATGTTTTCATGTACCACAGCTTTATTGTTAAACTCCATTGTGAGCTTTCGAATAATGCCTTGGGCCATCTCATTTAGAAACCTTAGATATTAGTGTGGCTTATTCTTTTAAAGGATCAATTCTTGCATAATGCAAAACATTACTTACCTTGGGGGCAATTGGCAAGGCTGAGATGAGGTTGGCCTCACCTAATGGACTACACCTCACACCAGTTGCTGGAATCTGCATCTGCAAGCCCTGTTCTCCTGTGTTCCTTACAAACCTCCCAACCTCCCTCCTTACAATATAATCTAGCTGGAAGCAGTGACTCACATCTGTAATTCTAGCTACTCAAAAGTCTGAGATACATCCAGAGGATTTGTGTTAATACCAGATCAATTAGAAAAGTCTGTTAAAATTGAGCCTCCAATGATTAGTACAAACAGGACTGAAAGTGTGATTCAAGTATTCAAGTGCCAGCCAACTAAGCAGAAGACCCTGAATTCAACTGCAGGACTTGCACAGGGGTGGGGGGGGGAAGGGAGGGGGAGGGGAGATGCAGCACTATATTCCATCTTGATAGTATTCAGAGGATGAGGAACTAGTAGGAAGTGCCTCAATAGCTGTTGTCAGTCAAGCTCTGGCTTAGAACTCTGTATATGAAAAGTTTTAGTTATTCTTCAAAGGTCAGGCTCAAACTACCTATAAAGAGTCACTTTATATGTATGTAGGTATAAGTTTATGCTTTGATCTACTCTGTGAAATCAGAACAAGAGACTACCTCTGAAAACAGAATCAGCTGTATGGTGGGGAGGAAGAAGCAGATTCCCTATATAGTATAGCATCAACCTCCCTGGAACTACAAAGCCTATAAAACAAACTCCAGCACAGCATTGGTTGTGTTTTATGGCAAGTTCTTGTTCCCTGCAAAGGCCTCCCTCTCCCATGTCTGCTTTGCTCTCCAATTTCCTGTGGCAGTAGCATCCAACAACACATAATGGGATACAGGCATTGAGATGCTTGCTGATCTTTATTTCCAACCTTATGTCTTAAATTAGCTTATCTCCATGTCCATAAGTTAATTTAGTCCAGTTTATAAGACCTTAGAAAATACGTGTTTCCAATTCAATGTGTAAAGTCTCCTTGCAGGGGCAGGTTATATCGCTTAGTCAATAACCCTTCAGTCAGTACCAGACAATCTTAGTGCCAAGTTCACTCTGAATTTTCCCTTTTCTTGGATACAAGAACTCCCTAAAGTCAGTATGATCCTTGGGTCTTCAAAGAGAGAAAGTTGGAAATGCTATATGCAATAGTCAGAGTGGCCAAGAGCCACTGTAAATATGAAAGCCCTTCTGGCTATGTCACCTACAACTGGTGGTAGCAGCGACACCTGTGTAATATCCAGGCTGTAGGTAAGCCTTTACAACCTGCAGCAGGTAGATCCACAATCTACCTTTTCTGGGAGGAGGCTTTTTAAGAAATCTTAATTTTTATGATTTGCATAGTTTCTGCTTGGCAACTTCCAATCTAGAATAGATTTTTGTCATCTGCTCACATATGCAATGTTTTTACTTGTTCCCTGTGTACTTTTTTAACTTTAGAAACTTAGTGAATACTTTCATCCAGTTTAAGAAGCCTAATTTTGTAGCAGTAAAAGGCCCAGCCATTGGACTAGGAGCATCCACATGGCCTCTTTGTAATGTGGTTTGGACCAAGGAAAAGGCTTGGTTCCAAACACCTTGTACCCCCGTAGGACAGAATCCAGATGGCTGCTCTACTGATATCTTTCCCAAGGATATGAGAGGCACATCTGTGAGCACCTTGGTTAAAAACTTATTTTAGACAATGTCCTAAGAACCTGTGCTTTGGGTGTTGTTTCACTCAGGGTATCTTGTGTGTTCTCTGGGGACATTTCATCAAACCCACTTGGTTCATGTAGTGCTGTAATACTTC
This sequence comes from Dipodomys merriami, assembly GCF_024711535.1. Classification (NCBI taxonomy): domain Eukaryota; kingdom Metazoa; phylum Chordata; class Mammalia; order Rodentia; family Heteromyidae; genus Dipodomys; species Dipodomys merriami. Next base: position 163,656 of record NW_027202683.1, read on the forward strand.
CCAGGAGAAGGCCTTTCCTCCCATGAGGAGCCTCCAGATTTACCTAAATCACACTGATACCCAGTTTTCAATCAAGAATTTTCTTTTACTTCACTTTAAAAGCTGCCCTTTTAAAGTGGCAGTGGGAGGCCATGCACTAGTGGCTCACACACTAGCCTTTTGGGAGGCTGATACCAGAATTGCAGTTTGAAGCCATTGTAGGCAGAGAAACCCAAGAGATTCTTATTTCAATTAGCCTGGAAAAAGCCACTAGGGATCAGTGGCTGGAATGGTAGAGTGCCAGCTTTGAACAAAAAAGAGCTAGGTTAAGAGCCATAGGCCCTGAGTTCAAGTCCTATTATACACAATATCCCCCGCACCCGTACCCACACACCTTCCCCAACAAACACACAAAAGCAATTAGGGAGCAAACTTGCACAAATACAAGAAGCAGGGAGAGGGGTTCAGTATAATTTTGTGGTTCATTTTTTCACTATTTAAATTGGTCCATTCATGATGAGAGATTGTGTTTGTGTTTTCTCAATTACATATACCTTGTTCCTTAGTTCTAGAGACAGACTGAGAGTGTTGGCAGAGAGGAGAATCCACAAAGATTGAATTCTGTTGAAGAGAGGGACTGGATGTCAGATTGGATAGGGGACAAGTGCAACTCCTCCAGCTCCACCACTGAGTGTCCCATAGTTTGACCTGGCCAATTGGCATGATGCTGTCTTTGTACCCATCAGTGTGGGGAGTGCAGGAAGACAATTGTGTCATGCAAAATGACTGTAGCTGAGGGAGTTGCGGAAGGAACTGACAGCCCACAGCTGAAGTAACAGGATCTCCCTTTGGGGTTCACAGCTAAGTTTACTTCCTCATGTAGAAATATCCAGTATCCAAGGGTATCACTTCCTTGGGGAGCCTACAATGAGGGGAGATAGTACAATTTCAGGCAATCTTGGGAGCAATTAGAGTACAATGAAGAAGAAAATGTGTGTCTCCTCTCTGAAATTCCAGAGGGTAAGAGTAACTGAGGAGAGGAAGCTGTCAGTCACTGCTGAGTTGGTAGGGTTGAGAAGGAAGGCACATTGGAGCTGGGAGTCACATGTGTAATCCTAACTATTTAAGATGCTGAGATTTGGATGATCATTATTCAGGACCAGCCCAAGCCAAAAACTGGGTGACATCTCCTCTTAAGCTATCAATTAATATCAACTTCACTACAACAGGAAGCTTAAAATAGGTGAGTCCAGGCCCAGGCATGTACCTGGATAGGAAGCAAGACCATAACTAAAAAATGACCAGCACAAAATAGGAATATAGCTCACCTACCTAGCAAGTACAATACTCTGAGTTCTAACACGAGTACCATGAACAAGGTTAAGCATGGTGACCTCGGTGCCCCAGTGTGATTCACTGAGATGGCTGCAGCATCTGTTGCTCTGTAGGCTCCTGCCAAAGAGGAACAGTCCATCGACATCCCTCAATCTATGCTTACCAAGACAGCAAATGCTGAGCAGAACCCCTCACAATGGCCAAGGATGGAGGTTTAGTTGGAACTTTGGCCCCTCAAAGGAGAGGAGAGCAACGATCTGCAGGACCAGATGGACTCCTGAGTGAGAGAAGGGCAGAAGGAGGCAATGTTGAGGTTGGTACGGGGTTTGTGTTTAATGACTACTATGGCTTCAGTGGAAATGTTCTGACTTTGATTAACATGTTTTATGACATGTGAATCAAGGGAGAGCTAGGGCAGTGAGGGAAACACACTTGTGTAAATTTTCCATAGGTTGAAACTTACTCTAAAGTCTAAGTTGTTTTTGAAAACTGAAATGTGGAGAAGTTGATAAAAGAGCACAGCTGCCCAGTACTGGCACTGTTCTCTGTAGATTTACCTGCCCTATCCATCCCTCTACTGGTGGGTACTTGTCCCCAGGGTGCCTCATACCCCATCCCAGTGTGCTGCTCAATCCAGAACAGCTGCTGTTGGGCAGGGAGGATCAGGAAGCCCTGATGCACTCATGTGCCAACAGTGCCTCCTTCCCTTGGAGGCACAACACAATCCAGAGCTCTGCAGCACCCTATCATTGCTATGAATTGGAGTCTCCAACATTTGGGCTTTGCCTGCATTATTCCCCCACACCTCCAGACCAGCCTTTTGGGGACTTCTGAGACCTGGAGGATAAGAAAGGGAAGCCTGGAGGCAGCATCTCTTCCCATTGGAGCACTGAGTTTGCCACAAGGACCTAACAGGCTGAGAATCTTGGGAATGAAAAATGCAGGGTGGCTAAACTTTGATACTCTCTGCTAACATGTCAGGCATTTACTGACATTTATATTCTAGCCCTCTGTGTCCACCAAACCATGGCCATTTGGGGTGTGTGTGTATGTCTGATAAGTCAGAAAGTGATTGCTAGCAAACAAGAATGACCAGTGCTAATGGGTTCATATGGTTGACTGTACTGGCCCTTTATGAGAGATCTCTGGTAGATCTGAATGTGATGTTGCAGTTGACAATTCTTTCCATCAACCCATCCCTCTATTTATCATTCAATTCACATCCTATTCCCTACTTTTCCAGCTCTCTGACCAGCAGTCCAGGTTAACACTCAGTACTGTTCAGCCCCAATACTTTGACATCAAGTAGATGACCAGTGCAGTCCCATTTGGGGTTATTTTCCTCTTCTTGTCACTATAGGATGATACTGTAAGGAAGTGGCCAGTCCCCTCCTTGGCTTGCATACCCACACTGTCTGACCACAACAAATCAATTTCTATAAGCTCATAAGTTCTTAGTAAGTATGAAGGTGTCTTCTCAGAAATTGCATGCCACGTTTTAGGCTCCTGTCTTTCTTCACCTGTAGCCTAGCATACCTTCCTTGGGCAGAATACTGAGTTTTTCTGAAACTTTGCCAGCAATTTGAGAAGAGTAAGGGTTGGACTCAGGTCTCAGCCTCCTACTTTCCTGATATCCAGGAGTCCCACACGTACAAGAGAGTATTCTGCCCTCACCTGGGATGTCCATGTTTAGCACATGATGGTATCGCATCAGGTCCCATAGTGGTCCACCTGGCATTGAAATGCTTTTTTGTCCATTTTACTATGCTGTGTCCACCTATCCCTACCTGATTAAGGGTAGATCTTTAAGCTCATTGTGAGTTATTACTGAAGAAGCTGACTTGCTAGCAATTAAATGCTAATTCTACCACTAAAGAATCCTTATTTCCAGGAAAATGTTAAGATCATTGTAAACAATAATCTGGGGGAATGTGTGGAGGTGCAATGGTATGGGAGGATGAGAGTCAACTAGAGGAAAGACTAAGTAAATATGGATAGGTAAACACCATCTAACCAAATGGCATTTTGGAAGTGGAATCTTTGTAATGAATGTTGACAGTGGTAGAATTCTTGATGGTTCATTGTGTTTGGAAAGATAAAAATTAGTTTGAAGTCTCTGCAACATAAGCACGTGCAACTTAATATTATCAGTGTACACAACAAGTGCATGAGTACGTGAAGTTGTACACATACACACACATACACAAAGTTGGAATTGAAGAGATGTTATTAGTACAGACCTGGGACTAAAGGACCTGTGCTACAAGCAGCACAAGGTGACCTATACTATGACAGCTCTTGCTCATATTGTATGCTCACCGTAAGCCATACTTCCAGCCCTTCTTTTGCGATTATTTTGAAGGTGGGATCTCAAGACTTTTCTGCTTAGACTGGTCTCAGAGCCACCATCCTCCAGATTTAAGCCTACCTATTAGCTAAGATCACAGGTATGAGCCACCAATCCTGGCCCACTGCTTGTGTGTTTAAGTGGAAAATGGTTAACAGGGGGCTGGGAAGGTGGTTCAGTGGTAGAGTGCTTGCCTTGCATGCATGAGGCCCTGGGTTCGATTCCCCAGCACCACATAAGCAAAAAGAAAAAAAGCCAGAAGTGGCGCTGTGGCTCAAATGGTAGAGCACTAGCCTTGAGCTGAAGAGCTGAGGGACAGCGCCCAGGCCCAGAGTTCAGGCCCTACAACCGGACCAAAAAAAAAAAGAAAGAAAGAAAAGAAAAGAAAAGAAAATGGTTAACAGCCTTGAATCAGTCATGTCATTCACACTCTTGGCAAAATTCAGGAACTCCTTTTATTGTCTTGCACATCCAGTCATTTGGAAAAGTGAAAAGCACAAGTCAGGAAAGACTCCCTAGTAACAAACAGATGTGTATGGAGCTAGCTGGGAAGATGGACCACCATGACAGTGTGCTGGCTAGAGACAGATGGCTCCAGTTAGACCAGATGGAGAGAACCAGATAAGGGCATGAATAGAATGTAATGGAAGAGAACGATGTTAGAGCTATTGGCTGACTTTCAAAGGGCAGAAAACAAAAAGAAGTAATGAGACTAGGCATGGTGGTACATGCCTATGATCTGCATACAAAGGTAGCTTAGCCCAAAGTCCTACTTAGATTAGACCCTATCTCAAAAAAGAGAAGTTACTGAGAGAACAGAGTGGAACCACTATCACTGAGTTATCTGGACCTGAACATATTGGCATATACTATTGAGAATATACTTCTATTGGCTAGCAGGACTAGGCTGTGGCTTCCCTACTATATGTTGAGAAAGAAAATGATGTTCTAAGATGGGAAAATTCAGTGGTCCTAGAGCCCTTCTCCTTTATCCACTCTCACTTGTCTGCCTTGAAGAACTGACTTAATATAAAGAACAAGGTTTAGTGAGATTTCTGATAAATGTTTACTTATAGTAGATCCTTTTCCCCCAAGGACAGGCTGCTTAGTCAACCTGTGTATTAGCAGAACATTCCACACTCTTCAGATGCTTATGATCTGTCCAAGACTGTGCTCAAATGCCAGCCTCACTTAGGGTGATGTTCAGAACCTTGCAAGGCTGTCTGCTGAGGAACAGGTCCCCTGCCACTGTGTTCATCCTTCTTGCCTCTCTTGAAGGGTGGTGAGTCAGCCATACCTGTGCCCTCCAGCATTAGTTCGTGTGCTATGTGCACTGCGTGGAAGTAAAAAAGCAGTGGAAACTGTAGTGTCCTGTGGGCAATTTTCATGAAGATTTCATCTCTTGAGAAGGGAGACTCTACCCACTGCTTGTTTACCTGAAGCCCAGAAGCTCTGGGTCTGGTTTTCAGCACTGCCAGGGAAACACAGAAGGAAGTCATCATTTCGACCCATTCTCCCCTCCTCACCCTGCATGAGCATCTGGGAGCCTGTTGTTGGAATGGTAAATCCAGACACTTTCCTCTGAAACCAAAATGAAAACCTGGGACAAAATTAAAGTCAGTGTAAAGTGAATAAGCATGTATCGATTTATACACTATTACATGTTGTAAAAACAAAAGAATGTTCACTTCCTTCATGCAGTCATTCGAAGTCATGTGTCAGACTCACTCAGCATGGCAATAATTTTGGGAACATCAAAGTCCTGGCTGCTTTGTCTCTTATAGTTATATCCACATGGTGAAATGTGATATCCAGCAGTAATAGCTCAGCCATTAGAACATGGGCTCTGTCTCAGGAACAAATCACTTTTTGTAACTCAGAGAGGAAAAGAAACCCCAGACAGCCATTCTATGCCTGGCTCACTTCCATAAGATTAACAATTACTTGGCCTTATTTATGGCTCATTTTCTTGCATATGAAGAGTTCACACATGGGAGCTGACTTTAGAGGACAGAGTGCAGATAAAGGAAGTTAAAACAATAACCTCAAACACAAAGTAGACCTTTTCTAGTTCACATTTTTGGAGTCCATATGATTCTGAATGAGGTTATGTCTTTCTCATAATAGCTCAACCCATCTGCCCATTGGATCATGACTCTACACAATTCATAATTAGTGTCTACTAGCACATGTGCCACAGGATCTGGGGTTTGTGAGTAACCATCCTCATTGTTGACATTGGGGGATGAGGCTCCCTCTGTCTGTTTGCATCATGTTTCACATCTCAACACTCTCCTTCCTTTCAGGCCAATGAAATGATGCTCAGTGGTTGGAAGCTGACCTCACAGGAGACTTGTGGCAAAGGCCTGGTCTCCCAGGTTTCTGGCCAGGGAAGTCATGGTTCTAGTCATGGAGCTTGCCTCCTGTAATACAGTTGCTCATGTAGTTGTTTCTTTTACATGTTAGTTTTTTAAAAAATAAAATATTGGGTTGGGAAGGTGGCCTAGTGGTAGAGTGCTTGCCTAGCATGCATGAAGCCCTGAGTTTGATTCTTCAGTAACCACATATCCAGAAAAAGCTGGAAGTGTTGCAGTGGCTCAAGTGTTAGTATGCTAGATTTAAGCAAAAAATGCTTAGGGACAGTGCACAGGCACTGAGTTCAGGCCCCAGGAATTGCAAAAGTGAACAAATTGTCGATCAGCTTTTACCACTTCAGGCCATAAAAAAGGGTAACAAGGCTCAGGACTGTTGCTACAAGAGTTCATGTCTTCCCACAAACAGAGGGATAAGGCTCCTGTCTCTCACTTTCCAGTACCCAGAAAACCCTAAAATGGTGAATGGATCAATAAAATGTGGTATACATGTATGAGGTTACATATATATATATATATATATGTATGAGGTTACATACATACATATATATATGTATGTATGTATGAGGTTACATACATGTATACCACATTTTATATACATATATGTATATATAGATATAAATATATATACATATATGTGTGTATATGTACATATATACATATATATAAATGTATGTATGAACACACACACACACACACACACACACACACACACACAAACAAACAGAGAGAAATCCCACTCATCTGTCAGAGAGCATGATAGACTACCATTTGTAATAATGTGGAAAGACTGGGAAAGAATTATATTATGGGAAGTAATCCAGACCCAGAGAACACAAGCTGCATGGTTTCCCTTATTTGTGGCTGCTAGAATGTTCCAATAAACCCAAAAGCAAATACATTCAGTTGTATGCTAATAGTTACAGATGAATTAACTGAAGTATAGTAGACTCTATGAAGAGCAGAAATAGTGTGGTATTTTTTCCTCTAAATGAATGTTTAATGGTCTGCCAAGAAAACAAAAACTCTCAAAGTTTGTCTGGCAATCCATTCACTTGTTAATAACTTAGTAATTAAGGATGCTCTCACCAGAGTGGGCAAGAGTAAACGTAGTAGTCACACACATTTTAGTGACTAAAATTCCAAAGCTTACTGACATCACAAATAAATGTATCATGTTTAAAATTTTAATCTATTTCTATTTCCTGACTTGCCACACCAAGAACTATTGTCTTACAAGGGAATATGAAAATAAAAACATCCATTTGTGGAAATGAACATGAGATTAGTTGTTCTTTCTTAGAAGTTTGTCTCAATGAAAACAAAGAATTAAACTTAAATGCTGAGGAAAATAAATGTTATTACTTCATTATACCATAAAAGAATGTAAACTGTGAGCAAGGTAAATATGACAGGCAAAAATAAGGCAAATAATAGAGTTTCAGTGAAGTAAATTTCTTTTTTCTCATTGCTATCTAAAACTCTCCATCTCTGTGTTCTTCTAGTACACAGCTGAGAATCTTGCAGACCTCTTAAGGACCAGAGCAGAATGGACAATCTCCACACAGGCCAGATGAACACAGTGAGTTGACAAGTACCCAAGGAGTGGGTGTTTCAATATGGGAAACTGTTGGAATAATTATTGTTTCCTCATAATCCAGACAAATGTTCACGCCAAGGTCCAAAAATGTCGAAGTCAGGCTTATAAAGGCCACAGGTGAAAAAGAAATAATCTAACATGAAAGTTAAATGTTTCAAACAGGAATGTGGTAATGCATGACTGTAATCCTAGAACTCCGGAATGTGAGGCAGGAGGATCTTCACTTTTAGTCCAGCTAGGCAATAAAGTCAGGTCCTGCCTTAGGAAGCTCAGGTTTCCTACTATCACTTGCCAAAGAATAACTACTTGCACTAGAAGCACCATCTGAAATTTCCATGGCACCCTCTCCATCTTCACATTCATTGCCTTTACTGGTTTCTTCTCTGTCACTGTCCATTTTCTAGTCAATCAACTGCAGTTCATCTCCCTTGGCTCTATCTTCTTTCTGTACACAAATTGTTCCTGCCAATAGTGCCAATCCCATTGTTTCTCTGTATTTTAAACAGTGTCCTATCTTCATCTGATTGATCATTTTCACTGGATCTCCATGGTATACTTGTGAGCTCAATTACTAGATGTGGTTGTTTCTTTGGTCTTGGAGATAATTCAATATTTCAATAATTCAATATTTCAGATGTCCTGAAATCCCTCTCCAAACTTGAGCCATGCTTCAGAGAGGGAAGCATCAGCTGTGCCCACTCTCCTAAGACTTGTTCTTCTGACCTGTGGTGGACTCTTTTGGAAAGGATGGGTACTCTATGTCCCACTTCCCTTTCCACTTGGATCTGCTGGTGCCATCACCAGAGACATAGTATCAGCCTATGATAATAGACTTGTTTTGAGAGAATAAGACAAAAACCAATAAAGGAATCACAATGAAAGTATATGGTGTTCAGTGTGAAAATAGAAAATTCATAGTGAAGCAAAACTTATGCAGGTCAAACCTCCATTTTCAGAGGCCATGAAGGTCAAGCCATCATACTAGTTCTTCATGTCTGTGTGTAACATATATCCTCATGCTCTTCTGTGGTCATGTAGATCATACTGACCACCAGGAGTCACTGGAAGTACAGGACACATTGGTGCAGGGGTGGAGGGGTTCTCCTGGAGGCCTTTTTTGGCACTGACAGGCCAGCGATGAGGGCAAGAAGGAGGCAGCAGTAGTTGCAGGGATTACTGCCAATTATTAGATATTAAATTATGTCTCCATTTAATGATGTGTCCCAGTTGAACAATTAATAAAGCATTAATTAATAATTACTCAATATCCCATTATTGTTTATCATATATGTACATATACACATATATATTTACATATTTTATAGAATGAGACAGATGTCTTATATAATTAAATTATGCATCATGTGTCACTACCTATTATTCGATATTTAATTATGTCTCCATGTAATTTTTATTCTGGTAATGCTTAATAAAATATTAATAAAACTTAATACACTTCCTATAATTGTTGCATCTAATTTAATCTAGAATGATTCACTAATTCAACCCTTTATCATTTATTGTAGTGACAATTATTCCACTTATGACATTTATTACATTTATGACATCCTATTACATAGCATATAGATTTGCATCCAAATTATACATCCTACCTGACACTGAGCACTTTCAAAGAAAAAGAAAACATGTCATGCTTAGCTTCTCACTCCAAGATTATACTTTTGGCAGTGCTGGGATCTAAATTCAGGGCCTAGAAGTTCATGAATGGGTGATAGTAAGCACAGCAGCCAATTCAGCTCCTAGCCAGTTTCCAGGCCCTGAAATAGAGCCCCATCTGTTGACTCAATATTGTGCTTAGTGTAGCTATTCATTAAATTTTTTGTTTCATTCATCTATTTGCCATTTATTTTATTGACTGTTATTACACATGGAATATTTATTACATTTATTACAGAGGATATAGATTTGCCTATGTATGAAACTTCACATCTGACATCCAGGACTTTCACAGAAAAGGAAAACATGTGTCACCATGGGCTTCTTACTCCACGATTCAATTTTTGTGAGTGCTGGCATCTGAACTCACAGCCTACAAGGCCCAATTCATGAATGGGTGAGTGTCAGCATGCCAGCCTGGTGCATATTGAGCCCACAAGTAGTTTCCATCACCTGAGATCGAGCCCCAGGGTTTGAAAAATAAGAACAGATTAACATGTAGATGGTAGTGCACAAATAAATATAGATCTTTATAGAGTGCCAGAGATGTCTATACAATATTCAGTTATATATGCTATATTCCTACCAATTCTTGGGTACTTATTATGCCTCCATGTAATTAATATTGTTTTCATCCTTATTGAATTATTAATTAAATCAACCACTGTCCCAAAATAATTGCATCCATGTAATTAATAGTATTCTTTTAGTGTGCCAAAAATATTCATTAAACTCCATTGGCCTCCTAAAATCACTCTAACCTTGACATTCATAACCTTCCATCAGTATTCCTATGAATAGGAACGAGACTTTTAGGATCTCCCACCATTGGTAAGGGTCAGGACCGGGCTTCCCACCCAGGGCCTATGTTGCCATGTTGGCCTATGGCTTCCCTGATAGCCCGCCAGCCTTCAGCAATGCTAGGTTACCAACACTTTTCAACTGTGTCATTCAGACCCAGGAAGGTCACCTTGCAAAGAAAACAAATGTAAAACTTGCAGCCATATGCAAGTTGCCGAGTTTTTTTTTTCTAGTGTTTTATTTTTTTCTTGTCAGCCTTTGGGGCCCAGGAACCCAGGTTTGGCTGTGGGTCCAGTGGCTGCACCCTAGCCTAGAGTGATTGAAGCTGAGGCAGAGTTGCTGCGACCTGAGTTCAAGCCCTGTGCTTGACAAAATAAAAATGCATACATATATACATACATACATATATGCATACATACATACATTAAAAATATCTAAAATATTTTTTGAGGCTCCTTGGCTTGGAATTCATGCCATTTTTTTCTGCCAGGCCTGGGATTTGAACTCAGGGTCTGGGTAAATCTGCAGCATTGTGGGGGAAGGGGGAGGTCATCATGCTGGAAGACAAGAAAATCAGGCCTGTCTCCAGAGCCTGAATTCAAGTCCTAGCACTCGTATAC